>NC_134383.1:9167731-9318938 GCF_035582795.1 Mycteria americana
CAAAGCCACCAGCTGCACCTTTCAAGGATGCTTCTGGACGCCAGGCTCACAGCTCCTGGGCTCGCAGGAAAGTTCTTCTGCTCAGTCATTTCCCCTGCTAACCAGTCGCCTTTACGTCTGCTCACGCCTGCCTGCTCCTGCCCTATCAGCTCCTCGGACACCAGGGACATCACAAGCACCTGCTCAGCAGGAGCGTCCTCACTTCCAACACCCCCGCTTTTTCACCTCCACGTCCACCTCCGTCCCCCATCTCCCTGCGCTCTCCTCCCTCCCAGGCACCTTTCTCACCCACTCCACGGCTTCCCAATGCCTCTGTCTCTCTCTGTGTTTGTGTGGCAGATGCTACCTCAGAAGCATTGTCCCAGCCAGGTCACCTGCATCTCTCTCTCTTCTCCCTCTACTCTCAGCATGACTGCGCCAGCTGTCCGATTTGCTTCTTGACCTCAAAGGCCCTTTCGTCCTGCCCTCCCTTCTGCTGTTCAATTCTGTTCCTGCAAGAGAAGTGACAACCAGTCGGTGTCCCCTCTGTGGTATCTTACCTGCATCTTCCTGAGCTGGACAGCTGGTGGGAACTGTCACCATCAGCCCCCGCAGTGCTTGAAGTCTTCTCCTGGCACAGGCGTAGCTCTGGCTGTGCTTGGTGTGTTACCATGCTTCCTGAAGAACAGCAAAACTCAAAGTTACTCCTGGGCAATGTCCTGCTGCAAAGAGCTGCTTTGAAGGCAGCTTGGCAGCAGACCCTGAGGCTGTGTCGGGGCCGGGGGTGGCCACATCTGCCTCCTTCCAGCGGGATTTTGGAAAGCCCGTTTCCAGCTGCGAGTGCCAGGCCAAGGGCACGGGGCAGAAACAGACCCCACCCCAAGGGCTCCAGTCCTGGGCTGGGCTCTGTCCCCAGACCACTAGAACTTCTAAACAGGCTCTCCCTCTAAAGGAATTATCTTCAGTTTGCAGAAAAGAAACCATATACTTCCAGATTCAGTAGTCTGACTAAGACTGCTGGAGGGCAACTGGGGCTTCAATTCCAGAACAAAAGAACTGCCATTACACAATCTCAGCCACCACCTCCATGATGGTCTTGTCAGTGACCCACAAACACCACATTGTAAAAAATCTAACGGCTAATAAAAAGTATCCTCTCCTCCCCAAACCTGTTTCCTTCATACCCTCAGCCTACCGCAGTAATAATCATACTATTCTTCTGTAATTACCACCAATCTGAAACCCCTCCAAAGCATTATTCACTGACCTGACTCACAGCACTGTGGGTAAGGGAGAACCATCACTAACCACACACCCACGCCTTAGTCCTTTTGCAGCAAGGCCTCTGGGACCCAGCACGTCTACAGGGATATCTCTGCCTGACAGGAGACCACCGGTCCATAAACAGTATCTTCGGTCGTCTTGCCTCTAGTGAAAGCAAAGAATTTAGAATTATGATACAAACAAGTTTAAGAGAAAGCAGGACAGTGGAAGAGGCAGAAAAGGTGATGTGTCTCTCCCACCTCTCATTTCAGAGGAAGTTTCAAGTTTTTTTCTTTTTTCTTTTTTTTTTTTCTTTTTTTTTAAATCACCGCACAGCACAAGTGAAAAAACACATACCTGCTGTTTCAGGAGAACTGAAAACTACAAGAGTAAGACTAGCGAGTCTGTGTAAATACTCTTCTTTCCAGGACACCTTGGTCTTTTTGTTTTTAAATCTCAGTGGCGAGCTTTAACTTAACATCACGGAATATGGGAACAGCAAAATGTCCTCTGTAAATCTTTAAAAGGAACAGTACCTTGAAGGAAAACTGTTCATATAAACTCTTAATGACAAGTTCCCGCTGTCAAAGATTATACCGCTTTTGAGTATCTTTGCCAGCCTCATCTTCTTTCACTTCACTTTCTTCTGATGACACTGTAACTACCGTACCTCAACGTTAACATCAAACTCTTCAAGTACTCATATATAAAATCTAAAATGCCCTACACAGATGCCGACAGGTTTTGCTGTTACCATCACATTAACGACACAGTAGGTCCTGCCAAACCTACCACCTGCAAAACCCAAAGACAATCAGCACAGAGGCGCATATGTATCTATCCTCTTCTGTCCTTGCCAAAACTGCTGAGTGACTTGTCATCGGCCTCAGCGACTAACGGCAGGCAAGACTCTCTCATCTGCCTTAGCTCTGACGCAGCTCCTAGGAAAACGGCTGTTTCAGAACGTCATGTCTTCTTATTTTGGGAAAGCGTCACTTCCCACTGACGACAGCTCTTAATTATACGCCCCGAGAGCAGCTTCCACTGACTGTCCCCTGCTACACACCAACAGGAACAGCACTGTCCTCTCCCCTGCCCATCTCCACGCTCGGGAGGAGCTGTTCACACACCCCTGCCAGCCGGCCGTGCTGCCTGAAAACTCCTGCTGTGCTGCTCAAGGCCATGAAAACTGTCACGCTACGGCTGTACCCACCTCACTGTTCCTCATTCTGAGTGACACTGACCACTTCTTTATATTCCCACCTGTCTGCAGCCAGCTGTTGCCTTCTGTCTCATAAGCATTTTGGAAAAGCCACCTTTTTTTTTTCCCTGAATACCTGCTTTGACCTCACTACAGGACAGGCCCAGAGTCCATGACCATGGCTGGTAAAGTCCGTAGCAATACAGAATTGTGCAGGGATGAAAAATTCCTGGGAGTTCAGCTCGTTTCCATTGTTTAAGACAAGGCTTTTGGCTAGAACACAGTCGAGAAAATTTCAAACCCCTATTAACCTACACTCCCACCTTGACTGGCAGCTCTTGCTTCATCAGTTCTTTGCATTTCTTTCTTTCCTCAGGAGTACACAGCAAGATTTTCCTCATTAAAAGAAACAAGAAAAATCAGTCACAAAGATGCAGAAAACCTGACATCCGCATACTCGCTGCCTACACAGTAGCATTATCAAGGCCCTGCCTCTACACAAAAGATTACATTAACGTACCATTTTCCTACGCAGGAAGCAACTAAGGATCAACTGAATGCAACCATCGGTTGTTACCTATTTTCACAAGAGCTACGTGCTGCTTCGGCTTCTATCTTTCAGTCTGTTACCTATGAGAAAATGGAATCATGTTTTATTGCAAGAAGGAAACCCTTACTTGGAAACTTACTTCATGGCCTAACTTGCCTCTCTATGCACATATCTAGTGAATAGCCCAGGAAATGTTACAGAAGCGATTAGCAAAGCAAAACCAGGACACCTCAAGGGACCCCGTAACCACGCCAGTCTGCCTTTCCTTTTCACCCCAGTTCCCAAAGCACCAAGGCAGGGGCAGGCAGGGCAGTCGTGCGCTCAGGTTGCACCGGGGAGGAGGGAGCAGGAACAGCTCTCTGGCACCCAGGAGCAGTAACAACAATTTCTGCTACGAACTAACTGGGGCTTAGTCCATGTGCAAGCACAGTACTGATCCCGAGACAAAACGGAGGGTGGCCGTTAATCCCACCTGCCACTTACACTGTACCGTCTTCCATCGCCTCCTCTCGATGAATTGGTTTCCAGGCTCTTCCATCTCGTCCCAGCTCAGATACCTGCACCCTGGCTCAGGGCTGACTGGAGGCTGGCCACCCTCGGGGCAGCAGCAGGAGCCGCGCTGACCCTGGCTGTGGGGTTGTCCCTGGGGCTGAGCACTCGGGCCCAGGGCCGGTGAACTGGGCCATGGCAGGGCCCATGGGCGGTGAGCTCTCCAGGTCCCCCCCAGGCCCGTCCACGCTGGGAGATACCTGCTGCAGGAGCCTGCAGCTCCCCTGGGCCTGGCCTGGCCCTGGTCCCGGGCCTGGCCCTGGTCCTGGCCCTGGTCCTGGTTCCGGCCCTGGTCCTGGTTCTGGCCCTGGTCCCGGTCCTGGCCCTGGTCCCGGTCCTGGTCCTGGTCCTGGCCCTGGCCCTGGTCCTGGTCCTGGTCCTGGCCCTGGCCCTGGTCCTGGTCCTGGTCCTGGCCCTAGTCCCGGTCCTTGCCCTGGTCCCCCACTCGCCCCGGCTGCCCCCACCCTGTCTCTCACCCATTTCTCCTCAGGCCCCCCGGCCTCTGCCCCCCCGCGCCAGGCCGGCTGGGACAGGCCAACACCGGCTCCGCTGATTGGCTCAGCCGTGGCCAATGGCGCAGCTGTTGCCAGGTGGGCAGGGGCAGCCCGGGCCTCTCCTTACAGCGCTGCCCTCCCCGCTGCAGCTCGCCCCTGGCCAGCCAGGACACAGGGCCTGCGGAGAGACGGCCTTCGAGAAGGGAGGGAATGGCACCTGGAGCTCTTCTCTCAGCAGCGCAAGGTGTGTGCACAGCTCTGCCGTCCCTCGCTCCGCTCCTGGGGCCTGGGCCTGCTCAGGGAGGGAGAGGAGGGGAGGGATGGGGACAGGAGGGGAGCTGCCCTGCATTTGCTCTGGATCGGCAAGTCTTTCCCAAACTGCGGGTCTGTCTGTGCTGCCAGCCACAGCCCTGGGCAGGAGGAGCTGTGTGATGGGAGCCGCTGGCGTTGGTGTGGGATAATTGCTGAGGTGACTTAGAAATTAAAGTTATATTCACACTTTTAGGTAAGGCACAGCATTGAAGAAGCTTCCCGGGTGGAATGCGGCTGACGTGCAAGGAGTCCGCTCCATGGAAGTTCCCTAGGCCTGCACCCTTAGGTGTTGGTAACGCCAGGGCAACTTGGTGCGTTGGCTCTAAGAGGTACTGCTCGGAGGGTGGAGCGGTGTGGAGATGCAGCAGCCAGGCTCTGCACTTATATGGGAACTTAAAGGTATTATGGGACTGATAAGCTGCGTATTTACCACCCTGGGCCAACCGTCTGTCACGTTTTTGACAATAATGCTGTCCTTTTGGTGAACTTTGCTCATTATAACATCATTATAATACCAAAACACACCTCCATCCCAAAAGCTACCCGCCTCCAAGGTGCGACCACCCCTCACTGAGCTTGCGCTTTGAATTTTCCTAGCTTATACCTTTAAAAGCAAAGCGAGGAAACTTTACACCAGTCCTAAACAAAGGTATATGTGACTAGAGTCACTCAAGCTCCACCCGAAAGGTGAAAGATAGTATAAAATGGCTTCAGAGTGGGAGAATGTTAGGGAAGACACCATCATGTACCACTCTGACCTCTGGTATCAGTCGACGGGCTAAACCTCTCTTCCCCCCCATCGGGACGCCTTTGGGTAAGATTCGAACACTTGGTTATACCAAGGGCCTCCCCGGGAAACTTAGAAATGTCTCTAGAGTTGCTTTATTATCTTTGAACGCGTTTGTAGCCGGCAGTGTTACTCATACTCTTGGTATTTGCACGTGCTTTGCAGACAGTGAATTTATCACTGGTAATCCAAAGCACCCGTGTGTCTGTTGCTCTAATAAACTGCACTCTTCATTAATCTAGCCGTGGTAGTTCTCATTAAGCACGACCAGACTCTTTAAGCGTGGCCGTGGTAGTTCATGCAACATGACTAGACTGGGGGTGCAGCGCGTTATTTGTGAATTCGTAATTGTGAAGTTCAGTACGCTGAACACGACCGGACTTATAACGTTGTAAATTAACGCTGTCGCCTTAATCGACTTTGCACAGTGAAAGCCCTGAGAGGGCTCTGACTCTGACGAGTAGCTACATATATGGTCCTTAGAAAAGAAACTGTTGAGCAAGTCTGAGACTAAGCCTGGACTTAGCTGCACCTCGACTCCTCTCTGAGAAGGAGTTTAGAAGGCGAGGGGGTCCTGTCTGAACCTCGTGACTCGAGGGGAGGGTTCCCCCCCCAGCCACTCCTCAGACTCCCACATGACAGTAACTTTTAACGCAACAGTTGGCCTGGCCAGCACCTGGCAGGAGTCAGGGCTCTGCCCCAGAGCCTTCCTCAGGCCTCGCCTTGCCCTGGGGCGGAGGAGAGGCATGGCCCAGGGCATGCTCCTGCGGCCAGAAGGAAGGACAGAGCCTCGTCAGTCTCCCTACGGGAGCTGACCACTGTCCTTCCCTTCTGTCCCTGGGGCTCCCCAGCTCTGACAGGCCCTTCAGGGCTTCAGGACCAAGCAAACGCCGGGGCGCCAGGGGCTTCTGACCCCCTTCATGGTCAAACCCGTTTCTCGTCGTGGCACGCGGACTGGGCAGATGCTACGTCCCTGCTAGTCTGGGAGGACTTCCGGGAAACGAGGAAGTCACAGCATGCACACGGGTAGTGAAAAGGAGCCGTGTCAAGGTTTTTCTGCTGCTTCATGTCTGAACTCAGACACCTGTGTGCATCAAAATCACTTTTTTTTCCTCCAAGCTGCACAGCTTTTTGCCAGCTAAAGCGAGGTGGGCTGAGCTGGTCTTTGGGATATCTCAGCTCCTTTCTTTTTCAATTGCGTGCCTACACTTTTCCTTTTTTCCACCTATTCTTTCTTTCCCCTTCCCCCCAGTTCCCTTCTCTAATAAAGGTAATTAGGATCTGACGTTCCAGACAGATCATAGAGTAGGTAGATACAGGAAACAGGTATAGGCTGGTCTATGCCTTCAGAGCTGTGGGCTATAGACTAGATAGATATGGGCTATGAGCAGAGTTCCTATTTGCAAATTATAATTTCTCTTCCATATTCTAAAATAAGTAAGCATGGGGACAGCAGTGTAGTCCTCCTCCTGAGAAGTTGGCCTCAGTCTAGAATGACAAGAAGCCCACCCTGACTGATCCAGTAGGAAGCCAGGCAGAAAAGGAGCACGGCAAAGAGAGCCGTTAAAGTAGCAGCTGCAAGCTGGTCACTCCCTCATACAAGGTGGGAAAGTGTGGGCTGGAGAGCCAGAGGGCTCTGCTGCTAACGCTGGCAACAGGTCAGCAGCAGGTCCTCTTCAGAGAAGGTGACGTGCATTGGAGTCTTTCAAAAGGGCCTTCGTAATTGCTGTGAACTGGCGCCCTGTGACAGCGGTGGTAAGGTCATCAGCCTGCAGCTCGGCAGCAGTTAAAAACTACCACTGGAACGGTTTTGGTGGCCGAGGCGGTTCTGTGTGTTTCATTTTGGGTACTCATTTCATTGAGCTAGAATGATTTCTTTTCAATTAGGTGACGGGGATCTTCTTGCACTGGTGTTCTTTTTCTGGAGCACATCCTCAGAGCCTTGAGCTTTCCCCTCTGTTCCTGAGAGGAGCGATGGCCGCAACGGGGAACGACTTCTGTGAGTAAGAGCTTCACCAGCAGGCTTGGATTTTGTGACTGCCCAAAGGCAATGGACGTGGCTGGTGCTCATCCCTGAAGGTTGGTGCGCTGGCAGTCTGGAGTGAATTCTGGGGTGTTTCCTGATAGCACCCAGACTTACCCAGGTGTTTTCTATTAGACACAGACATTTAAAAATGACTTAGAAATGTAGAGTGGGAACACAAGAGAGCTTGGTGGTGGGTGGGAAGTGGAATGGACTGTGTCCTTCTGGGGAGGCCATGGCAGTGGTCTCCCCGTAGGTGCTGGCTGGATAATGCTGGACAAGCACGCATTATCCTCTCTGCACCCTTGACGTACTCTCATCCCTCTTCCTTTTGCCCTCCCTCAGTATCCGTCTGACTCCTGGGCTGATGGGTTGTGTGTTGTTTTCAGTATTGCCCACCAGGGGTAGCTGAACTGTGCAGTGCCACAGAGAGGTAGCTCATGATAGCTCCGGGAATCCCTGGGAAATGAGGGAAAAGTTGGAAGATTTTTGTCTCTCCTGGTGGGAGCCCACACCAGGGCTTTGTTGTCAGAGAAGCCAGTGGGGAGGGCTCCTGGCTGGATGCAGCTCCCTTGGCAGATGCTTGTGCTCCTCTCTGGGCCCCCAGGTCTGATAGGTGCCTTTCCCCCCAGCCAGGCTGTGCTGCCGGCTCTTGGGAAATGGGGGTGCAGAGGGCGGATGGTTTTACCACAGCCAGGAAGTTCCTGTCAACCCATCAGGGATGTTCTCTTGCAGTTACAGGTTTTAAAACAACCCAGCAAAGAAGTTTTCCAAGGATACTGTCCCAAGGAAAGTGCAGGGTTTAGCTCTGATTGCTCTCTGTGTGGATTGTGTCTGGCCTCAGCCAGGCGCATGGTAGCTTTTGGACGAGGAATGGGACTATGCCAGGCTGAAGTGGGCAATCAGGATCCAAAGTCTGTTTGGTTTAAGGCAGTGAGGTGGAAACGTGCAGTTGGAGCCTTCTTGGTCGCTTAGCCTTTTGATTTCAGTGCCGTCCTCTAGACCGAATCTTGCAGTGTTTTTGCTGAGGCATAAAAATTACACAGAGAAAGCAGATCTTCCTCACCCACGCACGCACCTTCCCCGCAGCTCAGGGTGAACAAACAAAATCTCTCTCTGGGGGTACGTTGTTTTATTAAACGTGTATCAGATATCCAGCATCAGGGGAGCTGCATACAGCGAATGGCCGCAGGTGCCTGGGGCTTGACCAGTGTCACCTGGAAGGGGAAAAGGAGAAAAAGGTGACCGTGGGGAGTTGTTATCAGTTTGTCTGGGTCCCTGTTGCCCTGCACGCCCCCTGAGCCAAATGCCGCTTCTGGACAGTCACTCTGTGTCCGCTTTTGGTCAGGGCTGGGTGTGGGTGCAGCGGAGGTTCAGCGTCCTGACCGAGCAGACTGGTCTTCAGCGATGGCCGTCTGTCAGAACAAGGGTGCTGACGTGCACTGGCCTTTCCTCGTTGCACGCTGCTGGTGTGCGCCTTGCAGCTTTCAGCTCACTGCACCTGTTCCATGGCACCCTTAGTGGAAACCTCATGTATTAGCAGAGCATTTCAAATGTGCTGATGCTGTTACTCATTGGCTTTTTTTTTCTCTTTTGGGGGAGGAGTGTGAAGGAAAGGGAAAACTAATTTAGGAATAGACACAACACATGCCTCGGGTTTTTATGAGAACCCTAAAACAGATGACCTGACCCATCCCCTGTGCCCGAAGTGTTGCCATTTTAAGGTCAGGGTCTTTTAAAGACCCCTAGAAGGGCTTCAACTTATTAGGGGAGGAAAAAGTAAAAAAATCTTTGATCTCATTGGATCAGGGACTTAGCGAGTGTTTCCAGAAACAAGGACCTCTTGTGCCACTGACAGTCATACAGGCTGCGCCTATGTTGTCCTTTCCTCCTGCAGGATGGTGTGTGCCTGTCCAATGACAGGAGCTTTGGAGGGTTCTCAGGTGTAATTACAGAAGAACAGTATGATTATTACTGCGGTAGGCTGAGGGTATGAGGGAAACAAAGATTTTGGGGGTAAATGACACTATTAGTCATTAGATATTTTTTACAACGCAGCTTATGGGGGGTCACTGACAAGACAGTCATGGAGGTGGTGGCTGAGATTGTGTAATGGCAGTTCTTTTGTTCTGGAATTGAAGCCCCAGTTGCCCTCCAGCAGTCTTAGTCAGACTACTGAATCTGGAAGTATATGGTTTCTTTTCTGCAAACTGAAGATAATTCCTTTAGAGGGAGAGCCTGTTTAGAAGTTCTAGTGGTCTGGGGACAGAGCCCAGCCCAGGACTGGAGCCCTTGGGGTGGGGTCTGTTTCTGCCCCGTGCCCTTGGCCTGGCACTCGCAGCTGGAAACGGGCTTTCCAAAATCCCGCTGGAAGGAGGCAGATGTGGCCACCCCCGGCCCCGACACAGCCTCAGGGTCTGCTGCCAAGCTGCCTTCAAAGCAGCTCTTTGCAGCAGGACATTGCCCAGGAGTAACTTTGAGTTTTGCTGTTCTTCAGGAAGCATGGTAACACACCAAGCACAGCCAGAGCTACGCCTGTGCCAGGAGAAGACTTCAAGCACTGCGGGGGCTGATGGTGACAGTTCCCACCAGCTGTCCAGCTCAGGAAGATGCAGGTAAGATACCACAGAGGGGACACCGACTGGTTGTCACTTCTCTTGCAGGAACAGAATTGAACAGCAGAAGGGAGGGCAGGACGAAAGGGCCTTTGAGGTCAAGAAGCAAATCGGACAGCTGGCGCAGTCATGCTGAGAGTAGAGGGAGAAGAGAGAGAGATGCAGGTGACCTGGCTGGGACAATGCTTCTGAGGTAGCATCTGCCACACAAACACAGAGAGAGACAGAGGCATTGGGAAGCCGTGGAGTGGGTGAGAAAGGTGCCTGGGAGGGAGGAGAGCGCAGGGAGATGGGGGACGGAGGTGGACGTGGAGGTGAAAAAGCGGGGGTGTTGGAAGTGAGGACGCTCCTGCTGAGCAGGTGCTTGTGATGTCCCTGGTGTCCGAGGAGCTGATAGGGCAGGAGCAGGCAGGCGTGAGCAGACGTAAAGGCGACTGGTTAGCAGGGGAAATGACTGAGCAGAAGAGCTTTCCTGCGAGCCCAGGAGCTGTGAGCCTGGCGTCCAGAAGCATCCTTGAAAGGTGCAGCTGGTGGCTTTGCAGCACAGCTAGGTACCGAGACTCCAGACACCTCCGGATCATCTCTGAAGTGAGACTCTGTTCCTTCATTGGTCCCCCTTTGGGCTCCCTTTTGGAGTCGGTTTGGTTGATCGCCCAGCTCTGGGATGGCTGGGTCCCCTCTGGGATCGGATTGTCCTCCCCTCTGGGATGCTTTGGCCCTTTCTGAAATCTCATTCACTTTGTACCGGTATTGTATAGCCGTGGAAGTAATCTATCATCAGTATACCTGCTGCTATTTTGAGGATAAGTTCCCTCCCTACTAAGAAGTTTGTAGTCATTTGCGACAGTATACGCCTACTTAGTTATTGCTGTTTGGTTCTTGGTGAAAGATTGGTTGTGGCTATATGATTGATTGTGGCTCTTCCTGACTGCTGCCATACTAGTGATTGATACTATATCATTGATTACTAATAGAAATGGGAAGCAGGACCATGCCCTGTAGCTCCCCGGGACTCCTCAAAGGCATCTCCCAAAGTGTTTTGTCCTGCTGTCAAGGGAGCTGAAGTGCTGGGTAGACGCCCCAGACGCCGCAAGGGTAGACCTGAGGAGTTTGGCGAATGTTTGTGGCAGGTCCAAGACCAAGAACACACTGGAACTCCTCCTAAGAATTTCCCAGAGCCTTTGGTTTCCTCGAGAGATGAGTGACTTCCCAGGGAGCAGCCCCAGAATCTCCTAAGGTAGCTACCCGAAGAGCATTGTGTATGTTGGGGACAGGTCCGTTCTGTTTTCGCTTCAGGACTCTCCCCATACATCTACCGGAGGGTTTTCATTTTCTTCAGAGACAGCTGAAGTCCCAGGTAGCAGCACCAGAGTTTTCCTAGTTAGCTAGATGAAGAGATTTCTTTGTGTTGGAGGAAGGTCTATGAGCGGTAGTTCCCCAGCACTCCTGTGAGGAATCTCCAGTATGTTTTGCCCTCCTCTGGAAGCAACGGAATTTCAGAGGTAGCCGTGCCAAACTGTTCCAAAGTAGCTACCGAAGGATTTCTGTGTATGCTAGACTTATGTACATGCCTGGTAGCTCTCTAGGACTCCTCAGAGGCCTCTCAGGCAGAACTTGGGTTTACTCTGGAGACAGGTGGATTACCAGCAACAGAGAATTCTAAGGTAACTACCCCAAGAGCAATGCGTCTGTTGGGGGAAAGTCCATGCCCAGTAGCTCCCCAGGAGTCCTCCCAGACATCTCCAGGGGTGTCTTGGCCTCCTCTGGAGAAGGAGGTAGCAGCCCCAGACTCCTCCGAGGCAGCCACCTGAGGCGTTTTGCGTCTGTTGGGGGCGGGTGCATGCCTGGTAGATGCCCCATATTCCTGCCAGGCATCTCCAGGAGCCTGGAGGTTTCCCCAGGAGACAGGAGAAGTGCCAGGTAATAGCCCCTGATTTCTAGAGTAGATCCCCCAAGAGCATTGTGTATGTTGGGGGAACGTGCGTGGCTCATAGCTCTACTGGACCTCTGGCAGGCAGCTCTGGAATGTTTTGGTCTCCCCTGGAGAGCAGGGAATTTGGCAGGGAGCAGCCCCTGAGTCCTGCAGGGAAGCCAGCTAAGGCATTTCGTGTATGTTAGAGGCATGTCCATGCTGTGTCCCTTGCTGGGACTCGTCCAAGGCAGCTTGGGAGTGCTGTGACCTTCCCTGGAGAGGGCTGAATTTCCTGGGCAGCAGCCGCAGCCTCCTCCTTGGCAGTTACCTGCAAAGTTTTCTTCATGTAGGACTGAGGTGCATGCCTGGTAGCTCCCCAGGTCTCCTCCCAGGCTCTCTTGGCCCTCTGTGGAGAAGGAGGTAGCAGCCCCAGAGTCCTCCGAGGCAGCCACCTGAGGCGTTTTGTGTCTGTTGGGGGCGGGTGCATGCCTGGTAGATGCCCCATATTCCTGCCAGGCATCTCCAGGAGCATCGAGGTTTCCTCAGGGATCGGGGAAGTGCCAGGTAGTAGGCCCAGATTTCTAGACTAGGTCCTTTGGGATCTACTAGAGTAGATTTCTAGAGTAGGAATCTAGATTTCTAGATTAGAAATTGGGATTTCTAGAGTAGATCCCTTGGGGAGGTGGCTTTCGGGAGCCTGGTGCACCCCACAGCCCCACTGCCTGCGTGATGGCACCGGGCACGGTCTGGCCCTGTCCTGTGGATGCAGTGCTCTGCTCAGCCCTGGCAGCTGCTGGGATAGCGGCAGGATTTGGGGCCTGGCCAATGCTGTCACATCGGCGAGAGGGACGTGGCAGGGGCAGAGGACAGCTGCTGCTGCAGTGGCGGGAGAAGGCCAGAGCAGCCCAGCTGCCCAAAGGGCTGGGAGCTCGGCCCCAGCAACCCAGGGGAGGTGGGGCAGGGTGCCAATGGGGCCACAGCTCTTCCCTCTCCACAGGGAAACTTCTCCCCTGGCTCACGGGCAAGGATGTGCGAGCCCAGAGCGCGCCAGAGGTGGCCACGTCTGAACAGCAGGCTGAAACCTCCAGGTTTTGTAGTCCAGCAGGGCAGCTGGGGCTTTGTTGCAAGGACACCCTGGGCCAGTGTGTGCTGTGCTGCCACGGGCTGCCGCAAAGCCGGGGCATCAGGCAGCTCTCGGGGCAATCCTGGCTCCTTTGGGGTCTGCCTTCTCCCTTTTGCCCTCTGCCTCGCTAGAGAAAAGACTTCCACAGGAGGTGAACAAACATGACTTCTTCTGGGGGAAAGCCTAACAGAGGGGTGAAATTCTACAATACTGGGGCCAGGGTGTGCCGAGAGGTGAGCTGTCCTGCACGCAGCGGTAGAGGCCTGGAACAACGCTGTCTGCTCGGCCCGCTCAGGGTGGTTCTCGTGCAAAGGACACCGTGGCCTTGGGTTTGTGGTTCCAGCTTTAATCAAAAAGAGGCTTCTTTTTGATTCACTTCTGCCTGGCTTTGCAGGGCCAGCAGCACAGCGCCCCCAGGGTCCATCCCGATGTTGGCTGCTCCCTTGGAGATCTCAGGATCAGCATGGTCTGAGTTGCCAGGGACGAGACTGAGAGTTCGGCGTCTTTCTGCAAAGGCTGGAGGGCTGCAACAGAAGGCAAGAGAACAGAGCTGAAACCCACCTGTCTGCAGAGACCCCCAGGCATCCCCTCCACACCATGCCAGCCCCACCCATCCCTTTCCCTGGCCAGGAGGAGCACGTGGGACAAACGGACCAGCTGGAAGCTGCTGCGCAGGAATGCCCCAAATGCCCCTGAGATGTTGCTCTGCCCTTGAAGTGTTTCCCTGGAGCAGGTCAAGGCATAGCAGCACACTGCCCAGGCTCTGTCCCCTGGCCCACCAGCCCCGGCACACACAGCGCTGCCCCTACTCACCGTTGCAGATCTCGGACAGCTTCTCCTCGCGTTTGTCCCTCAGGTGCTGCGCGGCAAGCCCTAGGCACAGAGCTCCGTCAGACCTCCCGCTCCCCAGCATGCTCCCAGCAGCACAGCTCCCGGCTCTGCCGGTCTGGCTGCACGCCCTCCTCCCCCTCAGCAGGGTGACCCCAGGGAAGGACAGTGCCCGAGGCAGGGTGGGGCCGAGCAAGGCTGCCACCAAGCCCACCTGCGTGGGCAGGGGTGGGAGAGGGAGGCACAGAGCCCCTGGCTGCCCAGGCCCTGCCCGGGGCAGTCGGGGCTCTGGCAGCCACAGGGCTGCCCCGTGCTGCCAGTGCAGCGGCTGGGCCTGGGGCCAGGCTGCCAAAAGAGGGACCCCAGGGGCTGTGGCTCACCCATGAACCTCACGGCCGCCTCTCGCAAGGGGACCTGAGCATCCTTCAGGTACGGCAGGCTCTGACTCAGATATTCTTCAACTCTGCTCTTGTCCTGCACCAGCTGGAGAGAGCACAAGGGCTTGGGGCTGGCACAGACCTTCCCCAGTCGGCCGCACCGGCCCCTCCTCCCAGCACCCCCTGTCTCCCTCCCACCTCAGGCCATTCCCATCTCCCAGCCAGGAGCCCTGTGGGGCTGAGGTTCAGAGACAGCCGCAGGCAGAGGGGGTTCTGGAGGTCCTGAGACCCCTCTGTCCCACTGCCAGGACCCAGATGGGCCTGGGTCTCTTTCAACATCCTGAGGGCAGGGAGGGGAGAGGGGCCTGGAGAAGAGCCCTTGGGGGGCTCTGTGCCTGAGGGCAGGGAAGGAGGGTGCAGCTCCAGGCTGGGGGCTCCGGGCTGGAGCAGGGCAGGCGAGGCACAGCTGCACAGGGGGCACCCCTTGTCCAGCCCGGGCCCTGGGCCTTGGGGATTGTCCTCACCAAGCACTCCCCAATCCTGTACGTCTGCTGTGTCATGGCCAGGTGCTTGAGCTGTTTCCACTTTAGCAGCTTTGCAATGACGAGGAGGGCTTCCTGAGAGGCCTGCAGAGGGGGACAGGGATTGGGGGGCTTGTGGGCAGGGATTGGGGCTCTTTGAGGGCCCTGGCCTCCAACACCTGCAGGGACAGCTGGGAAGCCTCTAGGGACTCTTGTGTTCAGGCCTTGGTGGCCATGGGCTGCTGCTGAGCCCTGCTGGACCAGGTAGAGCAGGTGTGGGAAATGTCCGTGCTATCTTCTCCGCCCCTCCTGGTGCTGGGTATGCTGGGACCCTTCCTCTGGGGTGCGCCGGAGGAGGGCTGAATGGGGGGAGCAGGGATGGGGGGACCCCTCCTCGCCATGCTCCTCTGCAGCAGGCGGCACAGAGGGAGGAGGAAAGCAGTGGTGGGACCGGTGCAGGCAAGGAGGGGAGCTCTGCCCTGCCCTCAGTGACTCAGGCAGTTGGACCCTGAGGTGACACAGGCTCCAAGAGTCCAACTGCCAGCAGCAGCCCTTGCCCCTCCCGGATGCCCAGGCAACCCCTGTGCTGTCAGCACCCCCTGCCCCACATCACTGGTCAGGTTTGAAAGCTGTACCTTGGCCATGCTCTCGCTCTGGTCACTCATGTGGAAGAACAGAGGGAGCAGGCTTCTCCGTGCGTTCTTCTTCATCTGCCGCTTGTCGTTCCCCACCACCATCTGCACCAGGTCTTTGAAGAGGCAGATGGAGAGCACTCGCAGCTGGCTGGAGTCCTGGTAGGGAGGAGGACAGGGGCACTTCAGCAACAGCCGCTCCCCGAGCAAGGGCGTTAGCGTGGCTGATGTGAGGGGAGATGCTTGGGAGTCAGGTTCTGCACCCAGGAGCTGTGGGCCAGATCTGCAGCTGTGGCTGAATGGCCTCAGGTCCATGAAAGGCCGTGCAAGAGGTTTCCATCAGGCGGTGCCTGTGCCAGCCCCCCAGCATTCACTACCAGCCACACCACCCGCACCAGCGCAGAGCTCCTCAGGGCCGGGCTGAGGAGGAGACCGGGCTGGCCCTCGGCAGTGCCTCTGGGGCACACATCGCTGGCTCAGCCTCAGCACCCGCCATGGTGCCTGGGGAGAATGTCTGGTCCTGCCTGGCAGCGCAGTTGGGGAGGTCTCGCGGATCTGAGAGCAGCTCTTGCACTGCAGGTGCTTTGCACAGGGGCAGGGCTGGGCCCCAGCACGGGGGGCTCAGGTCGCCCGGAGGCATCGACCTGTCAGGGAGAAGCCGTGCTGGGCTGCAGAGCCCAGAAGGCATCCCCAAGAGAGCCCAGGGCCGTGAGGAGGGAACAGCCCTGCCCCTGTGCAGGGCTGGGCTGACGGGCACTTGTCCTTGCAGAGGGCCCATCAGTGGGGCTCAGGCTCCCACAGCAGCCTTACATCATCAAAGAGCGGCACGAGCTTCTCCACCAGCTGCAGAGCGGTGGGGCTGGCCTTCTTCCTCTTCATAGGACCCATCACGTTTCTGAAGAGAAGCAGGGCCTTCGTCTTGTTGTCAGTGTTGGCATTCTGCAGCGTCTCCATGATGTCCGGCAGCAGGACCAGCATTTTTCTTGCCTGTACGAAGCACAGAATTTCCTTTTTGTGAAGCGGTGAAAGACCGCCCGGGCAAAAATGCCCTGGCCGCTAAGCACCAGCTTCCCGGCCGGCTTCCTGGCAGGTGGCACAGGAATGCCTGCAGCAGCCTCCTGGCAGGCAGTGGCCATGGGCGCACTGATGGGCACACGGGGATAGCAGGGGGTAGGGAAGTTAGGGCAGGAGAACAGAGGCTCCGTGTCCCCTGCTCAGCCACCCCCTTTTCCGACTGGCCCAAACGGGCAGATGGGTTGGTAGCCCTCCGGGCCTGGAAAGCTCCCCAGGCAGCCATGAAGCCCCTCCATGGCAGCGCTCTGCGGACCCCCGTGGCTCGTGCACTGCAGGGTGAGGGGAAGGGCAGAGATCTCCAAGCTGTCAGTGAGTGGGCTGTGACCCCTTCATGACAGAGGCCCACTGCCCCAGGCCCCCGAGTCAGCCCGTAGCATCAGCTGTACCCTAGGCTCTGGCTCATCCTCCCCTTCTCAGCAGGACGCTTCTTCTGGGGACAGCGTTCCCTCGACGGAGGCAGTTTGGCGCTGGCTGCCTCCGTGCAGAGCAGAAACTCCTGCCCGGCACCACGGGGATGTGCCGGGAGCGAGAGCTCCTGCAGGCGGGTGAGGGAGCCTTTCTCCTTGCACTGCAGCGGCAAGGTCCGAGCCGGAAGGACCCTGGGGTCCATGAAGGGGACAGCAAGGGCATTTGGAGCCGTCACCCCACCTCCCGACTCCTCCTGAGCCCAGGCCAAGCCACCGCCTTACCCCCACTGCCCCGGGCTGCCAACACGGCTTCACTTGACTATGCCCTGCTCACCGTCTCAGGTCTCTGCGACAGCGTGACGAGGCCTCTGAGCACCAGCGAGAGCAGCACCAGGCTTGGACGCCTCAGGTACCTCTGGGCTTTGTACAGGCCAGCAAACTCCTCTGATGCAATGTTGCTGGAGGCCAGCAGCTGAAAAAAAGATGGCAGTGAGAGACTGGCAGAGCCTGCAGGGCTCCCCGCACCGTGTGGCTCCTGGTTCCCACTGGAAGCTCAGGGCAAGGCCACCGGGGCCAGACAGCCCATCCTGGGGGCAGCAGGGGCTGGCTGGTGCGGGGGGGGAACCTGGTGCTGGGCAGGTCCCTGCGGGCCCTAAGGGGCTGTCCCCGTATGTCCTGAGGAGGTGACCGTTTGGGGGCGGATGGGAGGGGAGAGGGCCGTGCCTGTTTGCCTGGAGAGGCAGGCGCAGCCCTGAGGGTGAGCGAGGACTGGTCTGGTCACTCACGGCCAAGTGATGGATGCAGGCTTCCTCTGCGGTGGAGCTGAACATCCCGCGCAGCTGCTGGTCCTGGAGCTTGCTGAGCAGCTCCCTCAAGACCTTCTCCAATGTGTGGGGCTGGGAAAGCATCACCTCCCACATGGCCAGAGCAGTACTGCAGGCCCAGAGCGCTCTGTCAGCAGGGCTGCCTCGGCCACCACACTGTGCCCGGGCCAGCCCCGCAGGACCCAGGCTGTCCTGCAGCCCTGGCCCTTCCCGACCCCTCGCTTGGAGTGCCCGGGTGCCCGCCTGGGCAAGCAGGAGGGGACTGAGATAGTGTTCCCTGTGGGGCCGGGAGGAACTTCGTGGTGGGGCTCTGGGCTGGCTTGGGCAGCTTTGGCTACTGCGGGCCTGGCCGATCCACCAGGGCTGGAAAGCATGGTGGGGGGGATGTCCTGCGGTTTTCCGTGGGTCTGGCAGCCAGAAAGTCTCCAGGCCCCTCTCCCCACACGGAACAAGCCCACGGGGGCTGTTGGGGTCAGTACCTGTCACATGATGGAGACAGCTTCAACAGGCTCGTGACCACTTCCCTGGGGCACTGGTCGGTCATCAGGAGAAGCAGCAAGTCCAGGCTGTGCCGGGCTGACGCCATGCCGATGCACTCCATGTTTTCATAGATGCACCTCATGATGTTTGGCACCTGGAGGGCACATAGGTGAGGATGGTGCTGCCACTGGAGTGCAGCCATTTCCTCCGCTGCCTCTGAAACTGCTGCCCTTCCCATCCTACTCTGTGGCTTAAAATGGCTTAAAATGGTGCCTGAGGCACCTGGGTTAGGGAGGGAGGGAGGGAAGCAGGGAGGGAGGCAGGAACAACGGCTGAAGGGCTCAAGGGCAGGGCAGGGCAGCCACAGGCCACTTACCTCCGTCAGCCAGGAGGCAGGTTCTCTCATGGCCACATGCAGGATGCTGCTCGCCTCCTCCTTGTCATAGATGCTTGAGTCTGTCATGGCCTCAACGGCCACGAGGACGATGTCTGTCTTCTCTGAAGGCTGGAGGTATTTTCCAAACGCCTACGGGAGGAAGACAGGCCGGGAAGACGTGTCACACCGAGTGCCCTGACGGTGCTGCTTAGCTGAGCAGTGAGAGCAGCTCTGGCGAGAGATGGCCCGGCCGTGCTGGCAGCAGTGCCCGCAGGAAAGCTGGAAGCAGGGGCTGCAGTCACTGGGCGGTGGAGGATGAGAAGAGAGGGCCCTGAGGGTGAGGGAGGAGGGCTGTGGTCGTGGGCCCAGCGTGCTGGCCCTACAGAGAACCAGGGCTTGCTGGCAGCCAGGAGGGCTGGAGCTGCTGCTGGGACACCGGAGTGCAGCCCTTTTTAGTCCCTGCTCGGGGACAGCAGCAACCCTCTCACCAGGGACAGGGAGGCCATGCCAACCCCACTGCTTCTGGATCCCTTTGGCTCACGCAAGTCTCCTGAGGAGCTGATGCCACGGACATGCAAGGGAGGAGCTCATTACCGTTGTAATGTTGCTGGTGCTGGGCGAAGAAAGCCAGGAGGTGTTCTCAGCTTCCCGTTTGCGTTGATGCTGTGGATGCTTTGGGTTACCCTGTGGCAGCGTCATGCCTAAACAGGAGGGGAGCACACACGAGTCGGTAGGACACAGCGCCTTTGCCAACAAGCTGACCAAATGGTGAGAAGAGCTTTGAACTAGGAATGGCTGAGGAGGGAGGTTACGACGCACAGTCAGGGGAGGAGGTGGTGGACAGGGGTATAAAGCAAAGGGGGACAGGCAAGGGCAACGAGAGGGACCTGATGGAGAAGGATGAGAGACACCTGCCCCTCAAGTGTACGTGTGCAAATGCTCGCGGCCTGGGAAACTCAAAGGAACTAGAGCTCTGCATGCAGTCACACAACTAAAACATCGTTGGAATAACTGAGATGCGGGGGACGGCTCGCATGGCTGAGTGCTGCGCTGCATGGATGCGAGCTCTTCAGGAGAGCTGGCTAGAGGAGGAGGGGGGGGGTGCCTCGTATTTGAAGGAGCAGCTCAGATAGACGGGACAATCAAGAGTCTGAGAGAGAGCGTGTGGGTCAGAAGCAGAGGAGAGGCGAGGCAGTGCTGGTGACATCGTGGTGGCAGCGTGTTGCAGACCCCCCCTACTCGGAGCGAGGATGTGGATGAAGTCTTCCTGAAAGCACGTGGGGAAGTCTCCGTGTCACACGCCCTGATTTTCATGGGGAACTTTAACATCCCCGAGACCTGCTTGCAAGGCGGCAGGACGCAAGCAGTCAGGGAGATTTCTGGAGGGCGTCAGGGCCAGCTTCTCGCTGCAGGCACTGGCGGGGCCAGCCGGGCTGATGCACAGCTGCGTCTGCTGTTCTCCCATAGGGAAGAATTCTTTTTGGGACGTGGTAATCAATGGTAGCTTTGGCTGTGGGGACCATGAAACAGCCGGGTTCTGAGAGGTCCTGAGAGGAGTGGGGAAGGAGAGCAGCAAAGAACAGGTCCTGCACTTCTGGTGAGCACGCAGCTTCTGCAGCAAAACGATAGCTGGGATGCTACGGGAAGCAGCTGTGAGGGGCAAAGGAGGTCAGGGACGCTGGCAGACTTTCATGGACGGCCTCCAGCAAGCACAAGAATGGTCCGTTGCAATACTCAGGGAAACAAGCAGGCATACGAGGAGATGTCTGTGTGTGGAGGAGATGTCTGTGTGTGGAGGGACGCAGCCCAGCACAGCTTCTCTTACATTTTTGCTGCAGGATGAATCTGAAGAGGTAATGAAGAGCATCCAAAGCCCCCCAGCTGATCTCCCAGTTCTTGCAAGTGTGGCAAAGGATGAGACGTCCCAGCAGCTGTCCCAGGATGGGGACCTGGATCTCTGTGTGGCAGGCACGGCTGTCATAGTAGCCTACAAAGGTTCTCCAGACCTGGGTGAGGGAGGCAGGACAGGTAGCAGGGCTGAGGGGCAGCAGCTGCCACCAAAGCCCTGAACCCAAGACTCTGCCCGGGGAAGGATCCCCGGTGAGTCAGAGCTTTGGAGGGCCCTCGCAAAGCTGCTAGCCCCCTGGGCAGCAGAGCAGGGAGAGCTGCCAGACCTGGGCTCCCGCCATGCTCCTTGGGCAGTGCTGCCCTGCACAGGACTGGGGGCCGAGATGGCTCCCGGCAGAGAGGGAAGTGGGGAGAGAAGACCGTGGGAAAAAGAAAGAAACCAAGACCCTCACTCCAGGGCAGAGCCTTGCTGAATGCCTCAACCGGTGCCCAGGCTTGCCTCGCAGGCATCTCTGAGCTGCAGCTGCAGGTGCTCCGGTGTGCAGGGAAGGGGAGACAGCCTGGCTGGAGAGTGCCTGGCTCCTTACCTCCACCGAGGAACAGCTGGCCAGCAAATCGCTCAGCCTCCCAATCCTCCCCACAGCCCTCTCACACGCAGCTGCGCTCCGGCAGTTGGTGAAGGTCAGCAGCATCTGGGAGGAGAGAAAGCGCTGATGTGCCCTGGGAGCTGGTGCCCGCGCCAGCAGAAGCAGCGCTGCTGAAGTCCTGGCTGGACTCGCAGAGTCCTTGTGGCCGGGCAGGTGGGCAGATGCCACCCCCATGGCGGCATCTGCTCCTTTCCGTGCCCTTCCCCAGAACACAGCCCTGTGTCCCTTCTCCATGGAGGCCGGGTTTTTGGGCAGGAGCTTGCCTGGGGGCTCTGCAATGGGGGAATGGGGATACGGCCCCCGGGGAGCTTCAGGGCTGGGCTCTCTGAGCAGGACAGGCAGGTCCCTGTGGGTCTCTGCCCCGGTCAGGTCTGGGGAGGAAAGCGCGAGGGACCGCGAGGCAGGGGAAGAGCAGCACCAGCTGCTGCCGCTGCGGTGCCTAAGGCTGCAGAGGGGAAGTCCCATTGACTGCAGCCAGGAGACACCAGGCTCCTGGAAGAGCAAGGTGGGCCAGCCCTGGCTCCCCCAAGGGAGCTGGGCACCCTCCCTGCAGTGTGCTCTGTGCGTGGCACTGGGCTGGGGACCGTCCGCTCAAGAGTGGACACTCCCTTCCCTCCAGGGTGAGGAACAGCCCCTGCCAACCCCACCCTTTGCCAGTGCCACACCTGTAAGATTGTCTGCAGCTCCGCGAAGCCGGAGGAGGGAGAGCTGAGCAGCAATGTCCACAGCATGCTGTCCATGGCATCCAGGGTCTGCAAGGAGGACAAAGGCTTGTGGCAGTCTTTCTGCGATCCCTCTCACCCCCGGAGTCGGATCTGAACTCCCCACGCCACGGGAGGACACCTGCGCTGCCTCGCGGTGCCCGAGGGAGGGCTCGGGGCAGACAGGCTGCTGTGGGCAGAGCAGCCTGTGGCACTGGACGTGGCCAGGCCCATGGGAAGGGGACGAAGGGATGAGGGTGGGAAAGCAAAGCCGAGACCCTGCCCTGCCTTGGATCTCCGGTTGTCTCTCAGCACGCGGCAGCCAGGGAGCAGCCCAGAGGGACTGGGGGCTCCTGTAGCTCAGCCAGCACTTACCTCAAAGTAGAGAGTAGCGGCCTCGCCCTGCATGTCCGTGTTTGGAGGAAGCAGGAAGACGCTCCTGAAGCAGGCCTCTAAGAGGCTTTCCTTTTTGCCCTCCAGCACCCTCTCCACTTTGCTGCAAAGAGAGAGAGAGGGAACTGTGGGACGCTGGTGCTGGGAGCGGTGCCTCGATGCCTTGGGCAGGTGGACACGGACCTCTGGAGCAGGGGTCCCCGAGAGGGATGGAGGGTGTGCAGGGAGCCCCGCCAAGAGGCACCTCCTCCCTCCCCGACATGGCCTGGGCCACAGGACAGTCCTGGCAGGCAAGCCTCCCGCCTCCCGCCTCCCGCTTTGGGGAAGAGCCGAGAGGTGGCGGGGAGCTGCAGGATCCCTCTGGCCTCCCCTGCGCCCTCCCAACAAGCCGCCAGCAGGGCAAAGCAGAGGCCCTCTGACGGCGCTGCTGGACTCTGCCTGGATGGGGGATGCCCCCGGCCAGGCCCAGGGCCACGGGCTGTGGAGAGGTGCCAGCCAAACCAGGGGCTGGGCAGGTACCTCAAGGCGGCGATGGCAAGCATGGCTTGCTGCCGCACCGCTGTGTGCAGGCGGTCCCTGGGCTCCTCTTCCAGCAGCACCTGCAGAGCACAACCGGGATGGGACCTGGCAGCCGCCAGCACCCAGTGCCAGCAGACCCAGCAGCAGGCAGTGGGGCTGGCGGAGACCCTCTGCCCCCGCCCCGGCACCGGCCCCCAGAGACCCCCTGCCACCCCCGCTGCTGGGGTCTCTGCTGGCGGGGCTTCTCAGCGGCACCCGAGTCCCCTCGGGGCAGCTCAGTGTCCACGCACGCTTGCCCCTGCCCTCCCCCTGCCCATGCGCCGTCCTCATGGTGGGCCGGTGCCCAGGGACCTTGCCCCCTCCCCAGACCTGCCGGCTGTCCCGTCACCTTGATATTCTCTGCCAGCTCAAATCTGTGGCAGAACGCATTCAGGCCCTGTGACAAGCCTTTGTGCCTGCCAGCTTTGCACAGGGTGCAGATGGTCTCCAGGAACTGCGTCCTCTGGGCCTCCTCCTGGCAGCCGCGGGACAGAGAGACAAACGGGGAGCGTGAGAAGGTAGAGACGTGGCCAGCAGGACTGGAGCGCTGGGGCTGCAGTGCTGGGCAGACCACCTGGGGGGAGCAGCTCTGCCCAGCCAGCAGCCCCCCAATAGCCCCGGCAGCAGGCAGCAGAGCCGGCGGCCCCGTCAGGAGGTGCAGGCACAGCTGCCATGGAAATGGCCACGGTTACCTTTTCTGAGCTCTTTAGAAAAGCCTGGATGAACTCCATGGATTCTTTTTCCTTTCTGTACAGAGCCAGCCAGCTGGCAGACGCAGCAGAGGAGGCACCTAGTGAAGGAGGAGAGCAGGGAGGGCTGTAGAGAGGGGCCGAAGGCCAACGCGAGGACAGGAAGGAGCTCTGCCCTCCGTCCAGCCCCATGCCCGCTCCCCTGGCGCAGTCTCCCCGTGGGTGTCCAGGCTGGAGGGTGCCCGGCAGATGGGCTGCGATGCCGGAGCGCAGCGCGGCGCAGAAAGCCACGAGTGCACCGGGCTTAGGAACTGGCTTGCAGGCAGGCTGGAAAGGTCCCCGTCCCCCACCACCGCTGCCTCCTGCCAGGCCAGCTGCCTCTTGCTGCCCGTATGCCGGGGCAGGAGCCGGGTGCCCTCTGCTCTCTCCCGCCCTGGGGGAGGCTGTGCTGGGGCTGGCTCCCAGCCCTGAGCAGCATTCCGGCAGTGCCACGCTCCCCGCCCATGGGACCCCCACTGCCGGTGTGCCGGGGAAACAGGACGCTGGCGTTGATCAGGGTGCGGTCGCTGGCCCCAGCCCGCTGGGGCCCCTCACTTACTGGTCTGCAGCGGCCTGGGCACGCACACCTCGTAGGGCTGCGGGGGAGAGCTGCTCTTCTGGGGAGCCCTCTTCTCCACCCAGGCCTCCCTGGGGCGTCTGGGGGGTCTCTGCGCCATCCTGAGCGGGACGGAGGAAAGGGGTAGGGGCGGGGAAGGGGGAAGCTTCGGTGAAATGCCTCGGCACCGCGGGGCTGCCGGGGGTGGCGGGGAAAGACGTGGGCTGTGCTCAGGGGCTCCTCGCCAGCTCCACGCTCCCGCCCTGTCCCGTCGCCGTCCTGCCGGACACTGTGGGGCAGGGGCTGCGTCTGCGTTGACCATATGCAGCGCCACAGGGTGTCAGAGAGGCGGGTCACAAAGGGCACCGTTGTGACCCGCCACTCAGGCCGGGAGGGGCAGAGTGTCCTCCGCGGGGGGCACGTGGCCCGCTCGCCCCTGGGCACGTGGGTCCTCTTGGGGTGCCCCAAGCCCCACGTTTGCCCTCATGTTCCCTGGAGACCTCCCTGTTGCTCTCCAGCTGTCCCAGAGCCCCGTGTTCACGTGTCCCGGCGTGCCCCCAGCACCTTCCGTTCCCTTCAGAACGGCGAGAAGCCCATTTCTGCAGGGGCTGCATGCAAGTGTTACAATTTGAGTGTTTTGGCCTGTGGGGAGTGTTCTCTCCAGGCAGGGGTGTCTTATGCTTGGGTTTTAGCAAGATGGAAGCTTCTCCCTGCAGCGCTTTCTGCTTTAAGCTCGGAGCCGGATAAGGAAATGTCAGGCTAGTATCCTAGCCGAGTGTTTCTGTTCCAACTGACTTTTTGTGTTGCTAATGAAATCTTTGGTAATCTCATGCAAATCTTTAATCCTTCCTGTGATGATGCTACACTGGCCACAGTGCGCAGTTCAGCACAGATGGGACGAGATGCTCTCTTCACATTGCTACAGTTTCTGGCATCTTACAATGCACATCCTTTCCTCCGTTCTGAAAAATCTTTCAGCAAAAAGATGTCTACACCTGCTCCTCTCCTCTGATCGTTGTTTGCTGTTACAACTGTGGACGGAACGTTAACATGGTGTATTGCTTACGAGATGCTACCAGAATGGGAAACGTGAACAAAAGATGCTCTCTTTTCTAAACGGTCTTACCATGTTGACTCTGTCCCCTCATTTACAGTCTAAGAGACAGAGAGCTTGAAGGGTGGTTCAGAAATGTCTTCTTTAGACATACGGATCTCATTGGGATCCAAATAAAAGTTGGCCGATGTGAACAGCATCTAAGCTGCTCTTTATTTGTGCCTTTAGAGATTTCTAGATATTGCTAAGGTGGGCAGCAGAGAGGACAAACACTACTTGATGATGTCTGCAGTCACGGATGACAGAATCACAGAACGGCTGAGGTTGGAAGGGACCTCTGGAGGTCACCTGGACCTGGGCCAAGCCCCTGCTCAAGAAGGGACTCCCAGAGCTGGTTGCCCAGGACCATGTCCAGATGGCTTTTGCGTCTCTCCAAAGGTGGAGACTCCACAGCCTCCTTGGGCAACCTCTGCCAGGGCTCAGCCACCCATGCAGTAAAAAAGTGGTTTCTGATGTTCAGAGGGAACCTCCTGTGTTTCCGTTTGTGCCCATTGCCTCTGGTCCTGCACTGGGGACCACTGGAAAGAGCCTGTCTCCGTCCTCTTTGCACCCTCCCTTTGGGTATTGATACACATTGATGAGGTCCCCCCGAGCCTTCTCTTCTCCAGGCTGAGCAGTCGCAGCTCTCTCAGCCTTTCCGCAAAGGACAGGTGCTCCAGTCCCCTCATCATCTTCGCGGCCCTTTGATGGACTCTCTAGTATGTCCATGTCTCTCTTGTGCTGGGGAGCCCAGAACTGGACACAGTGCTCCACGTGTGGCCTCACCAGTGCCGAGTACGGGGGAAGGATCACCTCCCTCGACCTACTGGCAATAGTCTCACCGCCTGCAGAAGCTCTCATTCACCTCTGACTTCCCTGGAAAAGAACTCTTAGGTGTCTGTAGCTCCGTCCACATATATACATATACATATGTTTCTTTATTTCTTTTTTAATTTCCAGAGCTATGACAAAGGGAAAAAAATGAGCTACCACATGCCTCTGGGTTGTTTCCCTTCTTAAAATATGTTAGGATGTGCAAGCGAGTTTAACCCTGAGGTTAAACTTACAGTGTAACAAAGTGAGAAAACGCTGGAGATGGCAGACCACGAAAGGAGACTATAAACCTGCTGCGCTGACTTGCTACCTGCTACCGCATGTGTTTGACTTGCTCCTGTAGTCCGGCAGACCTGCAGTGCTCCCCCAGCGTCCGCGAAGGGGCACGCCAGAGAGGACAGCGGAGGGGTCAAGCCTCCCTAACCAAGGGTTTTGTTGGTCTCTGCTTCTTCCACGATTCAGACCTTAATCTCTGCCAGGAAAAGGGTGGCCCCACTGACTTTTGTTTTCTGTTATCCCATAGATATGGAAAATGCCAAAAGGATCAATAAATCCATTCCTTAGAAGAAATAAGTCACGTGAATGTTTCCTTGTTTTACATCTCTTTGCCTTCAAAACCCTTTCAAATCTCACTGCAGTTGCAAAGGGCAGGTCTGGGTTCGTCCTGTTTGTCCTGATGGGCTAAGACTGCCCCTGCTAAGACCGCAGGTGGAAACTGGCTGTGCCTATACTCCCGTACGGGCTCTCCTTCACCGTCTGCTGACGAACAGGTGTATTGACTGTGTTACACGTCAGCTTGCTGTCTACTTATGAAACGGCCCTCAGTTCAGATCACAGGCCTAAGCCCAGGTGGTCGCACTTAGTTTGTTTTCTGTTTCTTCTTGTTCCGGTTCTTTTTCTTCTGAACATCCTTGCCAAGGTCTACACAGAAATCCGAGCATGACGTCAGTTTGCCATACCCGTGCAGAAGGATGCTTGCAGTCGCACACACATTCCTCTCTCTCCCTCCAAACGTGGACAGCTCGAGGTAGACTTCCAGAAGATACCAGCTCTTCTCTGGATTCTCTTTTGTTCTTTGCTCGTGAAATATGGTAATATTTTTTTAGGTATTCCTTCGGGAGACCTATTTCTATCTAACATTGACAGGATAATGAGAGGGTGACTCATAGCCCACCCTATTGCTATTTTTATAGCGTGATCCTACCACAGGGCAAGGCTCTAGAAAAGGATGTTACATGACCGTACGTTAACCTAAGAAGCAGAACTCTGAAATGAAGTGCCTCGTTCTTTCCCGTCAGTGCAGGAGAAGTCTACCTCCACTGACTGGGGGAAAAACAAAAAAAATCTAACCTCAAAAGCAAACTTTCACATGGCAAAATTTAGGAAAGACGAATCCACGCTGGCTTGCACTTGCCAGGCCAGAGTTTTCACTGGCAATTGGTGGAGGTCCTCGTCTTCAGTCCTGCTGTTGTTTGTCACAATATGTCTCCCAATCTTGGGAAGTTCCTGTAAAGGACACGTGTTAAATGATGTCGAAAGCTGCTGCCTCCACCAGACTCAGGCACCCCAGGATTCCTGCTCTGCAGCCACTGGAGCCCATCCTGACGCACCCTGAGGACTCTCTGTCCCAGGCCAATGGATGGGGCTGCTGCTTTCCCCTTTGCAGGCTCGGCCAGTAGGACGCCTGAGTGGGTACCCCACAGAGGGGTACACACACACACACACACACACACACACACACACACATACACAGGCATACAGGAGACACTCGTACAGCCAGCCCCACACATTGCCACAAGCAGAGCATTGCCTTGAACAACACCCATGTATAAGACTACCGCATCTTGCATAAAAGATAACTGGAGACAGTCAAGTCCCACTCCTCCTCTCGGGCTGAAAAGGACTGAAGCTCACTGGTGAAAACACACGTGGTATCGCTCTCGCGATTCACAAGCACGCCCACCTTCACGGATCCCTCAAACGTCAGCGTGGGCCCTCCGTCCATCTAACACCCCTGCCCAGATGTGCGTGGTCCCACAGGCCACCCCCAACTCTCCATAATCCTCATAGAATAGAACGGAATCATTTAGGTTGGAAAAGACCTTTGAGATCATTGAGTCCAACCGTAAACCCAACACTGCCAAGTCCACCACTAAGCCATGTCCCTAAGTGCCACATCTACACGTCTTTTAAATACCTCCAGGGATGGGG
The DNA here is from genome assembly GCF_035582795.1 of Mycteria americana. Lineage (NCBI taxonomy): Eukaryota > Metazoa > Chordata > Aves > Ciconiiformes > Ciconiidae > Mycteria > Mycteria americana. The sequence goes on from NC_134383.1 coordinate 9,195,628, forward strand.
ACTCAACCACTTCCCTGGGCAGCCTGTTCCAGTGCTTGAGAACCCTTCCAGGGAAGAAATTTTTCCTAATATCCAATGTACACCTCCCCTGGCGCGCCTTGAGGCCCTTTCCTCTTGTCCTCTTGTTCCAGCTACAAAGACCAAGCTGGCCCTCCTCAAGCCTGCACCTGTAGGTTCTTAACAGCTCATCAGCTAATTAATGGCTGAACAGTTTTGGTCTTTGTTAGTGTTGTGGATTACCCTGGGTAGTCAGCTCAGCCCCACACCCTCGCTCACTCCCCCTTCCCAGTGGGATGGGGGAGAAAAGAGGAAGGGCAAAAGTTGCAAGGCGAGAACGGGAAAATGCAGAGGGAGAGGTTGGATTGTTGTAGCCCGCGTAGTGAGGAACTCAAGACTTCAGGAGGAGAAAATCAACATTAAAAGCTGCAAAAATCCTAATGGGAAAAATCAACGAGCTGGAGGACAGTGACTCGGCAAGACTCCAGATCAGCCCAGTGCATGGGGCAGCGGACCCCCACCCTTCACACCCTGGCTGAAGCCTGCCTGGCCAGCAAAGGCTCTGAAGTATCTCCGTCAGGGAGCATGCTAACACCTCACATAGTGCCTTGCTACTCTTTGCCATCTTTTGTGTAAAGCGGGTTTTTTGGTGAAATTGCACACACCCTGCTTGCAAAGCCTCTGCACGTGGCAAAAGATGCAACAAAGGCACCCAGCAAGGGAATGCTGCATCTGGCACCTAAAGTGATTTTTTTCTTGGAGAAGGCAAAATTGCCACTCAGCTTTTTCATCTGCAGCCACATCTCAATGCTCTTGCGTAGTCTTCCCTCGGATTCTGTTCAGCCCCAGCTCATGGAGAGTTCACTCATTCAAGTCAATCACCATTTCTTTGCTGGAATTCTTACCGATAATAGTAATTGACTGACTGCACTGCTTCTCCTCTGCTTTAAATTGCACCGTCATCCGACACTACACTAAAAAAGACTGACAAACCTCCAAAAAACACCACCACACCAACGCTGGGCACTCTGAGAAACCCCAATGCTCTCCATGGCACTAGGAAAAAATGAAGCCTCTTATTTCACTTGACCTGCTAGCTGGGTAGCTTCCAGTACTTTTGCATAATCTTCCCTTGGATTTTTGTTTTAAAGCTTTCCTCCTGGTATTTGCAGTGTAAAAAAGGTCTTAGACCTACAGAGCAAAAGATTACAACAGAAAATCTTTTTAAAAAACTCTTCTCTCGCTACATCTAAGCCCATCCTCTTAACAGACACCATAACATTTTCCGAGAACATGTTATGGTTATGAAGGATCAACGACTGATTGATTCCTTAGCTGTTTAGGTTCACCTAACTAAAGGGAACTCTAGGGAAATGCATGTTTTCAAGTACTTTGGTACCTCAGCATTTTTAGCCGACAACAACAACTCTGCCAGTACTCACTTCTCAGTGAAAATCACATTCCCTCCACTGCAGATGACAATGGATTCCCACATTACACTGTGCCTTAGTGAAATGCAAAATAAATGTTAGAAGAGTTGCTGCTGTTAAAACAAGGCTGTTAACCTCACTGAAACAGCACTTGTTCATTTTTGTTACTTATTAAACAGAATTGAAATCATTTTTTCTGCTAGAGTGAGAAAGGCAGACATTTAAAGTTCAGCCTCTTTTTCAAGCAATGTTATGCTAGATATCGACCTGTGGTCCACTCACGTGCTAAGCTTGGTGGGTGTATGTTCCCACCGCAAGACACACACACACAGACCCCCCGCAGACTCCTGGGCCAGGCTTCTGCCTTCCACCCCACACTGTGCAACACGTACGCTCCTTCGCATTTCGTGTTCCTTGCTTCCCATTACCCTAACCCTTCACCTCACCCTGATCACGTGCTAAAATCTGTAGCCATCTTGCTCAAAGACCAACACAAGATCTGCCTACAGCGCTCCTCAACCTTCCGCTCTGGACTGCGCAACGTGCCTCACTCCTTCCCATGCTGAGCTGAGCTCCCTATTCTGCATCATCCTAACGCCAGTCCTAAACCCAACCCACATGCAAAGCCTGGCAGGCAGGTGGAAGGCATGGCTGAGAGACAAACAGCAGGACTGCAGCTTCCCACACCAGCCCTCATCTTCCCACTGTGCCTTCTACAACTCAGGTCACTCCTGCACCTGCCGAGCCTCTGACTTCTTGTAGCCCTCACCATCCATTGAGGCCTTCAGCAGTCCGCATGGATTATGAAATCTTTCTGATTTCATAATCAGATTATCACTATGCCATCCTCAGAAGAAAAAGAGAGCATCTTCTGAAATTTACCTCGCTGTCTTTGGGGAAGAGAAAACCCCAAACCAACACACACAACATCATCATTTGGAAAGCAGTCTACAAGGCCTTGCAGGGCAACCCTTACCCACAGGTGCTGCAAGCCTAAAGACAGCAGAACAGAAGAGAGACAAGAGAGAACGTGCACCAAAAACTACTGTGATACCAGGCCCTTGGTTTCCAGCACGGGGCTTTGGCGGGGCTTTGATTTTTCCATCACTGTAAGTAGCTCTACTCAGAAAATAAACGTAAAAGGTGGTCAGACATCTAGATTGGGAAGGAGGGGGTGGGGGAAGGGAATTAAAAAAAAAAGAAGACAAAAGAAACCCCATCATTGCCACACTCCTCCCAGGGAAGACCTTGGGACTCTGACAACTGCCTGTAGCTCCCCACTTTCTGCTTGAGGAACACGCTTCATTGCCCTTAGGACCAGAAGGGCAGTGGGAGAGTGAGAATAAGAGCAGAGGAAAACAGGTAGAGAACAGGACTTGTGCTTTGAACCTGTATTCCTGAGACTCCTTCTGTAATAGCAGTAGTCTTGTAGTTTATCTTTCTTTAAGAACTGGACCTGGACTAATAACATTTCTTCCATTTGGATTCACATTTCAGTTATAGTAATAAGAAGAGTCCTGACTTCACATAGAAGGTCTGTTCCCTTTTTGCCCTTAACAGGAGTTTGAGCAGAAAAGATTTCTGTCCCACATAGCTCTTTCAGCAAGTTCTCGAGATGCATAATTTCCAAGGGCACACTTTTTTTGCCCTCTCTCATGCCCTATATACTTAAGGCAAGAAAGACCATAGCCACACCATCTTTAGAAAATCAGCACGCAAAGCTTCTCTTTTTCACTCCTTTCTGTTAAAAAGAGTTGAGAAGTTAATGGACAGATTTGCCCTTACATTGAAAGTTTTCAGGAGAGTATGAAAAACCTCTTTTGGAAAGGATTAGGCACCCAGCACACAAAACCAAACTAAGCTCAAAGTTCCGTGTTCAGCAACTCCTGAAATTTGCCAAGGCAAAAGGGGGAAGCCAGAAACCAAAACAGGCAGAGACACACACCTGACAAAGCAAACATGGAGACAATGGCAAGAAACAAACCTCACCAGTCACACTAACTGATGGGCTGTCAAGAATCCACAGGCTCCCCTTCCAGGAAGATCCAGCTGGACTTTGCAAGCTGCAAGACTGTCATCCAGGGGGCTTGTTTTACAAGGCAGGCCTTGTTTTCCTTAACTGTTTTCCTATTGCAGAAAGCAAAAGGAATGTATACCTCTCGCTAGGCATCCTTTTCAGCTTTGAAAGACAGAGACGTAGTTTGAACTAAAGTCACACCAGAGTTATATATTGGAGGGACAATACAAAAAGTGCTTCTTGCTTTTTTTAAAATGCTGAACGACTCATTTATTGTCTTGGAAAATGGCATTTTCAAAGGTCTGGAGCACTCAACAAAGTAGGAAGAATTAAAAAAAAAATAATCAAGGATATAGTCCGGCAATGGAAAAAGAAAGAGGTTAAGCTTTGCAGACTAAAAGGGGGAAGAACGCCTTTGGAAAACATCTAAACGTGTTCTGGTTGAATACAGCGGATCCTGTTAAGGCCGACGTGGAGTCTGACCTGCGAGGATCTTCTGAGAGCAAGGCAGATGACACAAGAGCCCGACGACAAAGCTAGTCTTAGCACAATTCTGCTCTGCAGCTGCATCTGAAGGGTAGAGGAGGCCGGCAGAAAAGGCTTTCTACATCATCATAGGCTGCCTTGCTGGGCTTTGCGAGCACCCCCTCCCAGCGCTCCTCCTTCCACGCTGAAGGACCCCGTATCACCCAGTCTGCCCAACTGCTGCCCTGAGCACCCCTGCACTGATAGGCAGCGCTGCCTCCCAAAATACGCTCACCCCTCAATTTCTCTCCCTTGCACACTCACACAGAATGAGCAAAGGCACTAGTGTGGAGATTCGGGAACTGACTGGCAATGGGTGTACGTGGCAGGGATGCAGCTTTCCCAAGTACTGCACTCTGCAGGAGAGGGAAACGCCCCAGTGCCACAGGTGAAAGGCTTACATGCTGCCAAGCCTCATTTTCAGAGATGAGTTTAACGAAAAACCAACGAGTTTTGTTTTCTGTCTTGTGACTCTCTTGACAAAACCCACCCATGACTCGCAAACAGGGGAACTGAATGCTCTTGGTTGTGAGAGCGTCCAGGTCACAGTCCCTCCCCAGCCAAAACCAGCACTTCCCACCTACTGCATCAGGACTAACCTGGGCTGGCCTTCAGTTGTGCTGCGCTGGTGGGAGACCCCCCTAAACAGCACTGATAGGGAGCTCCAGGGTCACATGAAATGCCAGATACATTAGTCCCACTCAGCCACTCGTTGCCGAGTAGAGATTAAAGAAAGAGTAGAAATTAAAGCCGAGTAGAGATTAAAGAAGAAAGAATAGGGGAGAGGAAAAAGAGGGAGGAAGAAGAAGAACGGCTACAGACAAATACATATGTTTGTTCTATTTTATTTTTTCCACCAAACCTTTTTGTTACGCTCAGGTATTTCTTTGCAGGTGTCTGTTCACAATATAGATACCATTTGGAAAGGATGGAAAAGATGGTGGAGTTTGCAAGGAGCTAGTCTGAGGAGGGCAGTGCATGCCAGTGCCAGTGAAAATCTGCAACGTTCAAGCAGCCGGCTGGACATCCAAATTCACACCCTGTAAGACAGAAACGTAAGGCGGAAGGCAATCGTTTGTGGCACAGCCACAGCCTTCCTAGCTGAAGGCACAAGTGGCCATGGAGGTAGATGCCACACATACTGACGGTCCCAGCTGGCAGCAGGGATGCCATTACGTGCAGCCAGAGGGACCCCAGTCCTGCTTAACGCCTGTGTGGAGAAACGGAAGCTTTTGGACCAGAAGGCGTGGCACAGCTGTAAGCTCGGCACGCCTGAGGTTTCTGTGGTGGCCATGGAAATTCTGTGCCACGGAGGGTGCCAGGGAGAAAGCTGCATATGCAGAGCTGGAGACACTCCCTAGGAGTGTCTCTCTGGAGATGTCTCTAGGAGTGTCTCTCTGGTGTCTCCACTCTGGAGACACTCTCCTGGAGACACTCCCTAGGAGCATGTGTGTGCTCTGCTCTTGCCTCCGCCTCTTCGGGGAGCTGGAGGTGGCTTCTCTGAGCCATGGCCTTTCCTCCTTCACCTCTGGGCCAGGCACAGATAGAAGGAAAGAGCCCAAGCTCAGTGCTTTTCATCTGACGCCAGACCCAACAGACAGCAGGGTGGCCTGCCTCAGAAGCTCTGCCTGTTTCCCAGAAGGAGCACTGCCCAGAAGGGGCAGAAAAGCCTTCCTGTGGTCTGGGAGGTGGCCTGCTGAGGTCTGGAGCCCAAAGGCAAACTCACCACTTGCTCCATCCTTGCCTCTTAGCCCCGTGAGTTCCTCTGCCGGGGGGACGTAGCGAGACCTGGGCCGGCGCTGCAGAGACACAGCGTCTCGACCCAGCTCTCCCAGTGGCTTGGCAGCAACTGCCCCCCTGTGCCCTTTCCCATATGAGGAGCAAAAAGCTTGGCCTTCTCTGGGAAGCACTTTGAGATGGGTGGCTGAAGAGCCCCCCGCAAGGGCATCTCCACCCTTTTTGTCTTAGAAGGCTTGGGCTGTCGGGGATCTCAGTCCCGTCTGCTTTTGCATGGCAGGGTGGTTGCCGTGGAACTGCTAGAGGTCAACGTGAGGCAGTCCTTCTCTGCCATCCGTACGCTGATGGCCAGGGCCCTGGGCCTGCAGGACTGTGAACTGTGCAGTGACAGGCAGCGCATGCTGCAGACAAAGCTCCGAGGGACAATCGAAGAGAGCAGCTATTGCCTCCTCAATGACATTTTCCTCGTCGAGGTGAGAGCGAGAGGCCTCTCTGGCCCTGGAGAAGGCCTTCTCCTGAGCTTTTCTGGGTCAGACGTTGTGAGGGCGTGCTGCTGGGAGTGCCTTAGCTCAGGGGTGGGAATCGCGGGGGTCGTACCACACGTTTCCCATTCTGGGGCCCGGGGGGCTCCCTGTCTGTGTTGAGTTCATGTCCCACGCTGCATCCGGCAGTGGCCGGTGCCTTGTTCAGCGGGTGCTGAACAAGGTGGAAGTGGCATTGGAGAGAGGCTGTTGCTGACCTCGTGCTGAGGTCACCGCTATGTGAGCGGTCTGCTCCAGGCAGCCCAAGATTCCCGCAGCCTGAGAACCAGCTCTTCAGCCCACCCCCAAGCCCCAGCTCTGCCAGAGACCCTCAGCAGAGGGCCTCTGCTTTAGGCTGCAGGTGAAGGCCCCACCGTGGCCCTTTGCACTTGTGCTGGGGAGAGGTAAGGCGCTGAGGCCAGCAGAGGTGGTTTGCGCTGCGGTCTTGCTTGGTGGGTAGGTGTGTGCCTAGCCCCGGAGTGATGTTTCTCCCTGACTTGCTTTTCTGGCCAGTTTCCCGTTTCGGACGAGGTTCGCGAGATGTGCGAAACTCAAAGAAAAACGGAATTGCACACGACTTTGGCAAAAGTGCTAGAGAAGGTGAGCATTTCTCCTTCCTTCCTCCTGGGTCAGAGAAGGAAAACAAGCCTGCCGGCTGCGGGCTCTGTACCACAGCAGTGTGAGCGGGCGGGAGGACCACGCCTCTGGGTCATTGCCATTCAGGGCCTGAGAAACCCCCCACCCCCCACCTCCCCACCGCAGCCCCACAAACACACCCAATAACTTTCCTCCCATCAGGTGTGCCCTGGAGGAGAAACAATGTCTTCTGCATTCCCTTGCCCAAGCTCCCTCCTTCTGCAGGGCAAGTGATGTTAGGTGTGACCTTAAAGTCTCAAACAAATGAAGTCAGCATCTAAGCAGGGAAGTGGTTGGGGAGAGACTTCAGAGCATCCTCTCAAGAGACAGAGGCTAAATCTCCTCCCCTGGAAGACACTGGAGAAGCCACTGGATTCCCCTCAGAACAACCTGCTTTTTTTTCAGACCATTGGAGGAGAATTTGGCATATTTGTCATCGACAATGCCCATTTCATCGACTCTGCCTCCTGGAGTATCATGTCACCCGTGCTCCGAAACGTCTCCCTCTTCATGGTCGTGAGCTTAGCTCCGGGCTACGCAAGAACAGAGAGCTTTTGGAAAGCCGCAGCAGGCAGCACAAGGTCCCAGAAAATCACCTGTCTTCATCTGGACAAGCTGAAACCTTCAGCTGTGGTGCAGAAAGCCTGCCAGGACCTTGGAGTGGACACCATCTCCAGGGATCTAGCAAGGTAAGTTGGAGGCAGGGGAGCTCTTCCTGAGGGCTTGAACCTATGGAAGGGAACATGGAAGGGAACCAGCCCCCCGGGAAAGGGAGCACAGGGCCGCTAGAAGCATCAGTGACTCTAGCGAGTACTGGACGTGGGTTGCTTGTTACGCCTCACCCTGGCAGGCGTGAGCTGAGAGTGGGCAACTGCCTAGAGATGGAGCGTGGGAAGTGTCCGCCCTTCGCTGTTGCACAGGGAAGAAGGGAGGAAGAGTCCCGAGCCCAAGCGTGGCTGGGGTGTGAAAAGGCCTTGGTCTAGGTGGCCAGGCTGTGGGGGAGATTCCCTGGGGCAGAGGTCTGCCCTGCTGCCAGAGAGGGTCGAGGCTCCTGAGGAGAGGAAAGGCAGGGCTCGCTGCTCTGTGCTTTGGGCATTGACCACAATTCTTTTCCCATGGACTTCAGCGAAGGCTGGAGGTTCAGGGGGGCCCAAAAGCCCAAGCCAGCGGGAGGACCATCCCTTTCAAAAGTGAGGTGTAGCTCTGGCGAAGATGCTGGCTACCCTGATATGCCCGAGTGGCTCGCCGCCCACCTGAACCATGTTTCACCTTACTTTCCCTGTGCTGGCCACTGCCGGGTCTGCTCCTGTCCAGGTTCCTGATCCAAAGGAGCTCGGGGATCCCATATTACTGCGAGGAGCTGCTGCGCTGCCTTCGTTGCAACAACATGCTCTTGTTCCGCACCCGGAGGCACGGTGAAAAAGTAGAGGACAACTGGGAGAGCCTGATCAGTAAGCACCTTTGCTGCTGACTAGCGAGTTGCTGTGGCGCATTCTCCACAGCACAGTCTTGCGCCGTCATTCCCCCATGGATCTGGGCAGAGTCAGATCCTGCAGCAGTGCAGGACTTGGTCTGGCGGAGGTGTGGGCTCCTGCATGCCTTGTTTTGGGCCAGCCAAAGCAGGGGCTAGCGAGTTCTGGTGGCTTGGAGAGGCCTAAATTCTTAGGGTGGGGGGTGGGGGGCTAAAACACAGGGGAAATCGTTCCGAAGCACGTGTGTTTCTTAGGCATTCTGATGGGCGCGTAATTTACCTTGGCCAAACACCGGCTCACTTGAGAACAAACCCCAGCTTGAGGGGAGGGACGGGCCTGGGAAACTTGAATCCAAAACCATAAATCTCCACAAGGGTGCTGGTAACGGAAGAAAACGGTGGTAATGCCACCGAGAGGGCAATGCCAGCCAGAGTGCCGTGGCCTTGGGAACAGCCAGGACTGACGCTACATTTTGCATGATCAGCGGCAACTTCCCTGGCTGTGGAGGTAGCACTGGCAAAGGCAGCAGTGCTGCTGCTTTCTGTCCCGGGGCGTTCAGTCGCCCCCTGGGAAGTCTGGAAGCTTTGACTGTTTGGGAAAGCTGGTCTGAAGGCAGAACGTCTTGGGGAGGGCTATGCAAAGAAACGCTTGCAGTGGGAACTGTTTTGCTCTGCTTCATGGCCACGTGATTAAGCGCAGGCAGGTCAGGGTGCCCGCACTGGCCCACGTAAGGTGGGACTTGTCCCATCTCAGGTGAATTTTGAAAGGTTTGCAAGCTGCAAGTCACTTTGCAAATGGCCTTATTTGTGCTCTCCTGCTCCACCCAGCTTCTGCAGTCGAGGCTTCACCCCTGGCAGCAACCTCGAGCTCGGGCGCGGGGAATGAGGGCAGGGTCTGCTTCATCAGACCAGATGCGAACCTGGAGAGCGCCGTGCTGCCTGCCACCTTGAAAGGTGAGGGGCCGAGCGCCGCTCTGCCGGCTCGCGGCTGTGCTGGGGCCCCTTCCCGGGGCATCGGCTAGAGGGAGGCTGGTCATCTGCGTGCTGCAGAGTCACCCTCTCAGCTTGGGGGCTCTGCTGGGAAGTGGCTCCGGTCCAACTAGAAACAGGCCTGGGGCTGCGGGCAGCCTACTGGGCATGGACCAGCTGTGAGCCTGCTGGCTGCTTTCCAGCAGCAGGTAGGCGAGAAAAGGTTCTTGGTGCAACAGTAGAATGACTCCCTTTTCTCACCGAAACAAATCCGCTGCTGGGAAAAATCTTTGACTTGCCTCTGATTCAACTTTGAACAGGGCTTCTACCTCGCTATTCTAAGTTCCCCAGCTAACGCTGGTCTCAAGGCACTTAATCCAAACCAAATCCTTTTTTTTTTCTGTGGCTTGGCACGGAAATCCCCCCGAAGCCAGGGGACCTGGATGGGGGAACCGTCAATGAGTGTCCCTCCTCTCTAGCCAGAGCCATTTGTATGAGCCCTGAAGAAACGTCATGCCAAAGCATGCCTGCTATGAAGTTGCTTTGTCCAAAAAAACAAAAAGGAAGAAGACCACAAGAAAGGAATAGTTTCATCTGGCCAAGTTAAGACAACCGTTGTGGGGAGCTCTGAGTCCGCCTCTGAGCTGCAGTGGGGAAAGTTCTCTGTCCTCTGTGTGCACGGTTGGGCCAAAACCTACTCCAGATCTGGTAGGGCGTATCATGGGATGCATGAACCTGCTGGATCCTGCCCTGCTCAGCCTTGGTGGGGGGGCGTTTGTTTGAGCGTCTCGCTTTTCCGCAGGCCTTGTGGCCTACGATTCCAACAGGAGCGGAGCCACTCTGAAGATGCCTCCCCTGGGTTGCGATTGCCCAGCAGGTGCAGTCCCAAGGAGAGGAGGCCAAAGCCTACCCCATTTCATGTGTTGAAACTTTCCAGCCTGTCCAGCCTGAGCATGGGGAACAGGCAAGAGAGAGATGTGGTGCTTCTTTTTGACAGAGATTGTGCTGGCTCAGCTGGACCGGATCAAGCTGCTGAAGCAGATGGTTTTGAAGTTTGCAGCTGTCATCGGGCCAGTGTTTACCACCCAGCTGCTGTCACACATCCTTCCCGCTGGCATCAAGCACAAGATGAATTGCTTGTTGGACATGCTGGTGAGGGGCAACATCCTTAAGTGGCTGAAAAACCCAGAGGTGCCAGAAGATGTCCAAGGTCCTCCCAAGGGGCCAGCCACCTCTCTGCAGGCAGAGAGCGGTAAGTGGTAGCAGTAAGGTGGACAAGGGAGCTCCCAGCTGTGTCCCAGCGGGGCTCCCCAGGGCATGGTGCGCTTCCCCCTGGTGATGGGTGGTGGGAGCTCAGGCAGGCACGGCCGTTTGGGATGGGTTGTTCAGAGATCTTACAAGTCACTCTCAAAGCACAACAGCTTTGCGCTGGAGGGAAGTTCCCACCAGCCATCCCAAGTGCCTCTGCTCCCCTGCCTCCAAGCGCTGCTCGTAGCGCAGGTGTGGGAGGACATGTGGAATCCCTGACATCCTCTCCCAGCTGCCTGCAGCATCCAGATCAAAGATGCCCTCCAGAGTGCCCCGGGGCCTTCAAAAGGCTTTTATTCAGCTTTGATTCCCCTGTGGCACAGCAGGGGAAGCTCAGGAGGCTGGGGACTGCCTTGCCAGGAGCGGGGAGAAAGCACTGGCCAGGGCTTGCTTCGGCTGGCGGCACTATCCCTAGCTCCTGCTTGGAGCGCAGCTGAGCACTGTGTCCCCAGGGCTGTGCTAGCGTCAGCAAGGCAAGCCGGGCCCTTTTGCCCCGTGCTGCAAGGCTTGGTGTGCAGCAGCGCTGGTTCGCCGCCAAGGATGCGCACCAAGGCATGACTTTTGTGCCCCGGCTGGGATGGCCCTGAGCCCTGGTCCCAGCTTGGGCTGATGCCAAAGCCCTTTGCCTTGCAGGTGTGGGGCGTCCCTCTCCGAGCAAGAAGACCGTGGAGCGGCAGTCTGGCGTCCTGGCCTTCTGTGTTCTGCTGCTGCGGGAGGCTGCCTATGAGCTGTGGCCCGAGAGTCAGCGGGTCGCCTTGCACCGCAAGTGTGCCGCTTTCCTGGAGCGGTACGCACACAAATGCAAGAGCTGCAGCCAAGGGGACTTTGTTGCCTTCCACCGCTTCGCCGTCCCCAGCACCCAGGACGGAGGGAGCTGTCAGGCCCCTGCTGACCAGGACGACTCGCGCAGCTGGGAGGCCTTGGTGCTCGCAGGAGAAGAGCTGAAGAGGGATAGGACCCACGCCGCTGAGGGTATGCTGTGCACCATGCTCCGCAGCCCGGGCTCTCCAGGAGGCCAGGGGTGTGTGCTGGGGATCGGGTGGGAGTAGATCTGCTAGGGATGAGCCCGGGAGGTGAGGACGACCACTGCAGACTTTCCTCAGTGTGTTGGGACTCTTGCAAGGATCCTTGCAAGCCCACTGGGAAAGGGAGAGCAGCTCTTAGCCCGGGGTATGTGAGGAGGTATCTAACCCCCTGTTTCCTTTCCAGATGCTGCAGATGCTCTGCAGCAGCAGCAGCAGGCTTTCATGGAGGAGGATTTTGGGTGAGCAGACAAGGTTTTGATTATTTTTGAAGCCAGTGAGTTCCAGGTCTCCAGAGGAGCAAAGGAAGCACCGGCATTTGGCTGCCGGTTGTGACGCTAGCTTAGGGCTTTCTGTGGGGTGGGAGCTGGGAGGAGATGGCCATGGAGTTAAGAGAGTGCTTGAGGAAGCCCGTGGGCTCAGAGGGATGGTCACACTACACTGGCGAGCCCTTGCTTTCCAGTTCCTACAGAGTAGCGCTGCAAAAGCTGCAGGGGAAAAGCCGCCACAGGGACTCGGGTGGTTTGCCTGTGGGAGGTGACAGAAAGCCCAGCTTGTCTTTTTCTTCCTACCTACAAAGCACCTGTTTGAGTCCTGCCTGCCCGTGGCCTCGTGCTCTGCTTTGAACAAAGGGCTTCTGATGCAGTCTCTGTGGGGAGAAAGACCAGGATAGGTGACGCCCGTGTATTCTTTGCTCTCTTCTTCCCCTGGGAACTGTCCTCTGACTAGTGTGGCATGGCGGTTTCTGGCAAGGAGCGAACAGACAACTGAGCTGCCCAGCAAGACCGACGGGAAGCACAACGGCGCACGCTCATGTGAATGCAAAGCCATCGTGGAATCGGTGCTTGTGCCTTTGGCTCGCCACTACACGGCAATGGGCGATGCTGCCAGACCCTTTTACTACCTTCTGGAGTGTGCGGCTGCCTACCTGCATGTCTCCAACAGCTACATGGTGAGTTGCCCTGCTTGCCAGCACCCACTGTGCACGGAGTCCTCTCAGTCGCCTGGCTCTGGGCAGGACAACTTCCCCGTTGCAATAGGGCATGCCTTCGCGGGGTCTCGGAAGGGAAACGTTGGGGTCAGATGCTGACTTTTTCCTCCGGTTTGCCTCTTCTGCGGCAAGAGACACAGGGCACTGTGCCCTTAGCACGAGGGGTGTTAGGAGGGAGGCGGTCTGAAGGATGACTGGTGCCTGTGCTCTGAGCCAGCGTGACTGTGTTTGAGCGGGCAGCACCAGGGGGAGAGACAGGCCCTCTTCAGACAGATGCCAGAGGCAACGGGGGAGGACGAAGCTGGCCATGGGCTCTGCACCCACGCTCACCTGCTCTCTGTGTGCTTGCGCAAAGGCTCTCGTGAAGCTGAACGAAGCAGAGGTCCTGAGGAACTCGGTGGAGGAGAAAGCGAATGTGATAGCCCGCTTTGAAGAGGCCACCTTCTTCAGCCTCAAAGGGGAGGTAAAGAGACGGGGAGGTCTGGAGGGATCTCCTGGGGGATGGAGCTGGATGCCTTCCCCAGTTGCAGAGGACATCGCTGGCATGTCCAGCCGCTGGCAGATTCCTGCAGTCTCTTAGGCAACTAGTCCATATCGGGATGTTTCCCTTTTCCTGTGCAGGTCTGCTGTCATCTGGGACGCATGAAGCTGGCAAAGAAAATGATCAGGGAGGCTTTGAGCCTGCTCAAAAGGCAGTTCCCCCGGACCTCCGTTGGAGCCTTTGTGGAGTCTCAGGCGGAAGAGTTGCAGTGTGCCGCTTATGTTGCCAGAAGAGCATCCTCCCTTCCGCAGGAGGCCCGGTAAGAAGCAGAACTGAGAACCCAGGGGAGGAAGAGCCATTTCCTACCTCATCCCAGGCATCCGGGCCCAGACCTGCCTACACTTGAGGCCACACCTAACCTGGCGCATAGGCCTCAGCAGGACCGAGGCATTAAGGAGCGATGTGCGGGTAGAACAGGGAACGGCAGAGCCCCACACTGTCCCCCTCCCTCCCTCCCTCCCTCCCTCCCTCCCTCCCCGTGCAGCCCTGGGAACAAAGCACGCCTTTGGGTAAAAAGCAGCTTGCAGCTGGGGATGTGTCTCTAGCACGTGTTGGCTGCGGCAGGGGGTTGGTGGTAGCTGGGAGCAGAGAGCTGTAAACAGGGAGTGGAGGCTGAAGAGGGGCAGGGGTCTGGAGGCAGGACCAGAAGGACATGGGGAAGGAGCAGGAGGTGGAGGTGAGGTGTGAGAATGAGGAAGCTCAGAGGGCGATACCCCTTTTCCTGCCGGTTCCCGGCTTTGCTTGGCTCCCCTGGGGCTGTACTGCCAACACGCCCTCTCGAGCGGTCAGCTTCCCCCGGCAGCACTTCTTTGTTTGCCCCCTTCCGCTCCGGCAGCCCTCCCTCCATCAGCTCCCTTTCCTCCGAGGAGGTGTAACTGGCTTGTCTGCCGCCCTGCTTTCCCCTGGCCCTGTCCGATTTCACACTGTACAGCCAGAGCCTCTGGGCCCAGCAGTTTCTCTTGTGTGGCAGGAAGAAGAGGCTAGCCTGGCTGCTGCGGCAGAGCTGCTGCCTTTCCTTACTGGAGCACCTCTTCAGCCTGGAAGGTACTTCCAGCGGACGGATGTTCTCCCGCCTGGCAGCGCGCATGAAGGCCAACACGGACAGGGCAGCGGACTGCTATCAGGCAGCAGAGTCCCGCCACAGATAGACCTAAAACAGAAGGGTGGAAATGAAGTTATCTAATTAAACATCTCTTTATTATGACCTCTGTTGTCGAGCCTTTCTTTCTGAGGCACGGAAAGATACACTATCTTATTGTTTCTCTTGAGGGCTACTGTTGCTCCATCAGCAATGGCTACAGCTCTCTCGCAGACCCTGGTGCAAACACACGATTGAAGACACTTCTGATTTCGGGTCACATTAAAAGCAGAGGCCCTCTAAAACCCTAGCCCTCTCTGTTGCTCTTGTTCCTCACCACCCACGGATGGTCAGCCGGCTACTGCTGCTCCCTATCTTTCCCCAGCTAAAGGGGAGCAGAAACCTGTTTAAAAAGGCACGGGTGACAGGCAAAGCCCCAGATGCCCAGGGGACTTTGGACAGCTATCTCCAAAGCTTTTGCCTTGTCTGAACCCGTCAGGGGACTCAAAACAACACACCCTTCTGCCTAGCATTGCCCCCAAGTCAGCATCTGCAGCAAAACTCTACAAACCATTATGGTGTATAAGCAGCGCTGCAGACACTGGGGAAAAATGGGGGGACTCGGCACGCAGGTAGGTCATACGTCCGCTCCTCCTTCCCTTCCAGCTGGCAGCACTCCTTCTAGCAGCAGAACTCCTTAGGCTCCTCCCCTCTGCCTGCCTACCAATGGCTTTGCCATGAGAAGGGTTTGCGTCTGGAGGTTATCTTCTGCGCTTCGCACGCAGGCACCTGGCAGACTTCAAAACTGTGGGCATAGCTACAGGTGTGCTGGCTGAGATGGGCAGGAGCTCACTGGCGAAATGCAGCTCAGTTAGGGACCTGCAGAATGGCAGGGGCTTCATTCAAGGAGCTTCCAGTCACCTGCAGGAGCTCTGCATATGCAGCTTTCTCCCTGGCACCCTCCGTGGCACAGAATTTCCATGGCCACCACAGAAACCTCAGGCGTGCCGAGCTTACAGCTGTGCCACGCCTTCTGGTCCAAAAGCTTCCGTTTCTCCACACAGGCGTTAAGCAGGACTGGGGTCCCTCTGGCTGCACGTAATGGCATCCCTGCTGCCAGCTGGGACCGTCAGTATGTGTGGCATCTACCTCCATGGCCACTTGTGCCTTCAGCTAGGAAGGCTGTGGCTGTGCCACAAACGATTGCCTTCCGCCTTACGTTTCTGTCTTACAGGGTGTGAATTTGGATGTCCAGCCGGCTGCTTGAACGTTGCAGATTTTCACCGGCACTGGCATGCACTGCCCTCCTCAGACTAGCTCCTTGCAAACTCCACCATCTTTTCCATCCTTTCCAAATGGTATCTATATTGCGAACAGACACCTGCAAAGAAATACCTGAGTGTAACAAAAAGGTTTGGTGGAAAAAATAAAATAGAACAAACATATGTATTTGTCTGTAGCCGTTCTTCTTCTTCCTCCCTCTTTTTCCTCTCCCCTATTCTTTCTTCTTTAATCTCTACTCGGCTTTAATTTCTACTCTTTCTTTAATCTCTACTCGGCAACGAGTGGCTGAGTGGGACTAATGTATCTGGCATTTCATGTGACCCTGGAGCTCCCTATCAGTGCTGTTTAGGGGGGTCTCCCACCAGCGCAGCACAACTGAAGGCCAGCCCAGGTTAGTCCTGATGCAGTAGGTGGGAAGTGCTGGTTTTGGCTGGGGAGGGACTGTGACCTGGACGCTCTCACAACCAAGAGCATTCAGTTCCCCTGTTTGCGAGTCATGGGTGGGTTTTGTCAAGAGAGTCACAAGACAGAAAACAAAACTCGTTGGTTTTTCGTTAAACTCATCTCTGAAAATGAGGCTTGGCAGCATGTAAGCCTTTCACCTGTGGCACTGGGGCGTTTCCCTCTCCTGCAGAGTGCAGTACTTGGGAAAGCTGCATCCCTGCCACGTACACCCATTGCCAGTCAGTTCCCGAATCTCCACACTAGTGCCTTTGCTCATTCTGTGTGAGTGTGCAAGGGAGAGAAATTGAGGGGTGAGCGTATTTTGGGAGGCAGCGCTGCCTATCAGTGCAGGGGTGCTCAGGGCAGCAGTTGGGCAGACTGGGTGATACGGGGTCCTTCAGCGTGGAAGGAGGAGCGCTGGGAGGGGGTGCTCGCAAAGCCCAGCAAGGCAGCCTATGATGATGTAGAAAGCCTTTTCTGCCGGCCTCCTCTACCCTTCAGATGCAGCTGCAGAGCAGAATTGTGCTAAGACTAGCTTTGTCGTCGGGCTCTTGTGTCATCTGCCTTGCTCTCAGAAGATCCTCGCAGGTCAGACTCCACGTCGGCCTTAACAGGATCCGCTGTATTCAACCAGAACACGTTTAGATGTTTTCCAAAGGCGTTCTTCCCCCTTTTAGTCTGCAAAGCTTAACCTCTTTCTTTTTCCATTGCCGGACTATATCCTTGATTATTTTTTTTTTAATTCTTCCTACTTTGTTGAGTGCTCCAGACCTTTGAAAATGCCATTTTCCAAGACAATAAATGAGTCGTTCAGCATTTTAAAAAAAGCAAGAAGCACTTTTTGTATTGTCCCTCCAATATATAACTCTGGTGTGACTTTAGTTCAAACTACGTCTCTGTCTTTCAAAGCTGAAAAGGATGCCTAGCGAGAGGTATACATTCCTTTTGCTTTCTGCAATAGGAAAACAGTTAAGGAAAACAAGGCCTGCCTTGTAAAACAAGCCCCCTGGATGACAGTCTTGCAGCTTGCAAAGTCCAGCTGGATCTTCCTGGAAGGGGAGCCTGTGGATTCTTGACAGCCCATCAGTTAGTGTGACTGGTGAGGTTTGTTTCTTGCCATTGTCTCCATGTTTGCTTTGTCAGGTGTGTGTCTCTGCCTGTTTTGGTTTCTGGCTTCCCCCTTTTGCCTTGGCAAATTTCAGGAGTCGCTGAACACGGAACTTTGAGCTTAGTTTGGTTTTGTGTGCTGGGTGCCTAATCCTTTCCAAAAGAGGTTTTTCATACTCTCCTGAAAACTTTCAATGTAAGGGCAAATCTGTCCATTAACTTCTCAACTCTTTTTAACAGAAAGGAGTGAAAAAGAGAAGCTTTGCGTGCTGATTTTCTAAAGATGGTGTGGCTATGGTCTTTCTTGCCTTAAGTATATAGGGCATGAGAGAGGGCAAAAAAAGTGTGCCCTTGGAAATTATGCATCTCGAGAACTTGCTGAAAGAGCTATGTGGGACAGAAATCTTTTCTGCTCAAACTCCTGTTAAGGGCAAAAAGGGAACAGACCTTCTATGTGAAGTCAGGACTCTTCTTATTACTATAACTGAAATGTGAATCCAAATGGAAGAAATGTTATTAGTCCAGGTCCAGTTCTTAAAGAAAGATAAACTACAAGACTACTGCTATTACAGAAGGAGTCTCAGGAATACAGGTTCAAAGCACAAGTCCTGTTCTCTACCTGTTTTCCTCTGCTCTTATTCTCACTCTCCCACTGCCCTTCTGGTCCTAAGGGCAATGAAGCGTGTTCCTCAAGCAGAAAGTGGGGAGCTACAGGCAGTTGTCAGAGTCCCAAGGTCTTCCCTGGGAGGAGTGTGGCAATGATGGGGTTTCTTTTGTCTTCTTTTTTTTTTAATTCCCTTCCCCCACCCCCTCCTTCCCAATCTAGATGTCTGACCACCTTTTACGTTTATTTTCTGAGTAGAGCTACTTACAGTGATGGAAAAATCAAAGCCCCGCCAAAGCCCCGTGCTGGAAACCAAGGGCCTGGTATCACAGTAGTTTTTGGTGCACGTTCTCTCTTGTCTCTCTTCTGTTCTGCTGTCTTTAGGCTTGCAGCACCTGTGGGTAAGGGTTGCCCTGCAAGGCCTTGTAGACTGCTTTCCAAATGATGATGTTGTGTGTGTTGGTTTGGGGTTTTCTCTTCCCCAAAGACAGCGAGGTAAATTTCAGAAGATGCTCTCTTTTTCTTCTGAGGATGGCATAGTGATAATCTGATTATGAAATCAGAAAGATTTCATAATCCATGCGGACTGCTGAAGGCCTCAATGGATGGTGAGGGCTACAAGAAGTCAGAGGCTCGGCAGGTGCAGGAGTGACCTGAGTTGTAGAAGGCACAGTGGGAAGATGAGGGCTGGTGTGGGAAGCTGCAGTCCTGCTGTTTGTCTCTCAGCCATGCCTTCCACCTGCCTGCCAGGCTTTGCATGTGGGTTGGGTTTAGGACTGGCGTTAGGATGATGCAGAATAGGGAGCTCAGCTCAGCATGGGAAGGAGTGAGGCACGTTGCGCAGTCCAGAGCGGAAGGTTGAGGAGCGCTGTAGGCAGATCTTGTGTTGGTCTTTGAGCAAGATGGCTACAGATTTTAGCACGTGATCAGGGTGAGGTGAAGGGTTAGGGTAATGGGAAGCAAGGAACACGAAATGCGAAGGAGCGTACGTGTTGCACAGTGTGGGGTGGAAGGCAGAAGCCTGGCCCAGGAGTCTGCGGGGGGTCTGTGTGTGTGTGTCTTGCGGTGGGAACATACACCCACCAAGCTTAGCACGTGAGTGGACCACAGGTCGATATCTAGCATAACATTGCTTGAAAAAGAGGCTGAACTTTAAATGTCTGCCTTTCTCACTCTAGCAGAAAAAATGATTTCAATTCTGTTTAATAAGTAACAAAAATGAACAAGTGCTGTTTCAGTGAGGTTAACAGCCTTGTTTTAACAGCAGCAACTCTTCTAACATTTATTTTGCATTTCACTAAGGCACAGTGTAATGTGGGAATCCATTGTCATCTGCAGTGGAGGGAATGTGATTTTCACTGAGAAGTGAGTACTGGCAGAGTTGTTGTTGTCGGCTAAAAATGCTGAGGTACCAAAGTACTTGAAAACATGCATTTCCCTAGAGTTCCCTTTAGTTAGGTGAACCTAAACAGCTAAGGAATCAATCAGTCGTTGATCCTTCATAACCATAACATGTTCTCGGAAAATGTTATGGTGTCTGTTAAGAGGATGGGCTTAGATGTAGCGAGAGAAGAGTTTTTTAAAAAGATTTTCTGTTGTAATCTTTTGCTCTGTAGGTCTAAGACCTTTTTTACACTGCAAATACCAGGAGGAAAGCTTTAAAACAAAAATCCAAGGGAAGATTATGCAAAAGTACTGGAAGCTACCCAGCTAGCAGGTCAAGTGAAATAAGAGGCTTCATTTTTTCCTAGTGCCATGGAGAGCATTGGGGTTTCTCAGAGTGCCCAGCGTTGGTGTGGTGGTGTTTTTTGGAGGTTTGTCAGTCTTTTTTAGTGTAGTGTCGGATGACGGTGCAATTTAAAGCAGAGGAGAAGCAGTGCAGTCAGTCAATTACTATTATCGGTAAGAATTCCAGCAAAGAAATGGTGATTGACTTGAATGAGTGAACTCTCCATGAGCTGGGGCTGAACAGAATCCGAGGGAAGACTACGCAAGAGCATTGAGATGTGGCTGCAGATGAAAAAGCTGAGTGGCAATTTTGCCTTCTCCAAGAAAAAAATCACTTTAGGTGCCAGATGCAGCATTCCCTTGCTGGGTGCCTTTGTTGCATCTTTTGCCACGTGCAGAGGCTTTGCAAGCAGGGTGTGTGCAATTTCACCAAAAAACCCGCTTTACACAAAAGATGGCAAAGAGTAGCAAGGCACTATGTGAGGTGTTAGCATGCTCCCTGACGGAGATACTTCAGAGCCTTTGCTGGCCAGGCAGGCTTCAGCCAGGGTGTGAAGGGTGGGGGTCCGCTGCCCCATGCACTGGGCTGATCTGGAGTCTTGCCGAGTCACTGTCCTCCAGCTCGTTGATTTTTCCCATTAGGATTTTTGCAGCTTTTAATGTTGATTTTCTCCTCCTGAAGTCTTGAGTTCCTCACTACGCGGGCTACAACAATCCAACCTCTCCCTCTGCATTTTCCCGTTCTCGCCTTGCAACTTTTGCCCTTCCTCTTTTCTCCCCCATCCCACTGGGAAGGGGGAGTGAGCGAGGGTGTGGGGCTGAGCTGACTACCCAGGGTAATCCACAACACTAACAAAGACCAAAACTGTTCAGCCATTAATTAGCTGATGAGCTGTTAAGAACCTACAGGTGCAGGCTTGAGGAGGGCCAGCCTGGTCTTTGTAGCTGGAACAAGAGGACAAGAGGAAAGGGCCTCAAGGCGCGCCAGGGGAGGTGTACATTGGATATTAGGAAAAATTTCTTCCCTGGAAGGGTTCTCAAGCACTGGAACAGGCTGCCCAGGGAAGTGGTTGAGTCCCCATCCCTGGAGGTATTTAAAAGACGTGTAGATGTGGCACTTAGGGACATGGCTTAGTGGTGGACTTGGCAGTGTTGGGTTTACGGTTGGACTCAATGATCTCAAAGGTCTTTTCCAACCTAAATGATTCCGTTCTATTCTATGAGGATTATGGAGAGTTGGGGGTGGCCTGTGGGACCACGCACATCTGGGCAGGGGTGTTAGATGGACGGAGGGCCCACGCTGACGTTTGAGGGATCCGTGAAGGTGGGCGTGCTTGTGAATCGCGAGAGCGATACCACGTGTGTTTTCACCAGTGAGCTTCAGTCCTGTTCAGCCCGAGAGGAGGAGTGGGACTTGACTGTCTCCAGTTATCTTTTATGCAAGATGCGGTAGTCTTATACATGGGTGTTGTTCAAGGCAATGCTCTGCTTGTGGCAATGTGTGGGGCTGGCTGTACGAGTGTCTCCTGTATGCCTGTGTATGTGTGTGTGTGTGTGTGTGTGTGTGTGTGTGTGTGTACCCCTCTGTGGGGTACCCACTCAGGCGTCCTACTGGCCGAGCCTGCAAAGGGGAAAGCAGCAGCCCCATCCATTGGCCTGGGACAGAGAGTCCTCAGGGTGCGTCAGGATGGGCTCCAGTGGCTGCAGAGCAGGAATCCTGGGGTGCCTGAGTCTGGTGGAGGCAGCAGCTTTCGACATCATTTAACACGTGTCCTTTACAGGAACTTCCCAAGATTGGGAGACATATTGTGACAAACAACAGCAGGACTGAAGACGAGGACCTCCACCAATTGCCAGTGAAAACTCTGGCCTGGCAAGTGCAAGCCAGCGTGGATTCGTCTTTCCTAAATTTTGCCATGTGAAAGTTTGCTTTTGAGGTTAGATTTTTTTTGTTTTTCCCCCAGTCAGTGGAGGTAGACTTCTCCTGCACTGACGGGAAAGAACGAGGCACTTCATTTCAGAGTTCTGCTTCTTAGGTTAACGTACGGTCATGTAACATCCTTTTCTAGAGCCTTGCCCTGTGGTAGGATCACGCTATAAAAATAGCAATAGGGTGGGCTATGAGTCACCCTCTCATTATCCTGTCAATGTTAGATAGAAATAGGTCTCCCGAAGGCATACCTAAAAAAATATTACCATGTTTCACGAGCAAAGAACAAAAGAGAATCCAGAGAAGAGCTGGTATCTTCTGGAAGTCTACCTCGAGCTGTCCACGTTTGGAGGGAGAGAGAGGAATGTGTGTGCGACTGCAAGCATCCTTCTGCACGGGTATGGCAAACTGACGTCATGCTCGGATTTCTGTGTAGACCTTGGCAAGGATGTTCAGAAGAAAAAGAACCGGAACAAGAAGAAACAGAAAACAAACTAAGTGCGACCACCTGGGCTTAGGCCTGTGATCTGAACTGAGGGCCGTTTCATAAGTAGACAGCAAGCTGACGTGTAACACAGTCAATACACCTGTTCGTCAGCAGACGGTGAAGGAGAGCCCGTACGGGAGTATAGGCACAGCCAGTTTCCACCTGCGGTCTTAGCAGGGGCAGTCTTAGCCCATCAGGACAAACAGGATGAACCCAGACCTGCCCTTTGCAACTGCAGTGAGATTTGAAAGGGTTTTGAAGGCAAAGAGATGTAAAACAAGGAAACATTCACGTGACTTATTTCTTCTAAGGAATGGATTTATTGATCCTTTTGGCATTTTCCATATCTATGGGATAACAGAAAACAAAAGTCAGTGGGGCCACCCTTTTCCTGGCAGAGATTAAGGTCTGAATCGTGGAAGAAGCAGAGACCAACAAAACCCTTGGTTAGGGAGGCTTGACCCCTCCGCTGTCCTCTCTGGCGTGCCCCTTCGCGGACGCTGGGGGAGCACTGCAGGTCTGCCGGACTACAGGAGCAAGTCAAACACATGCGGTAGCAGGTAGCAAGTCAGCGCAGCAGGTTTATAGTCTCCTTTCGTGGTCTGCCATCTCCAGCGTTTTCTCACTTTGTTACACTGTAAGTTTAACCTCAGGGTTAAACTCGCTTGCACATCCTAACATATTTTAAGAAGGGAAACAACCCAGAGGCATGTGGTAGCTCATTTTTTTCCCTTTGTCATAGCTCTGGAAATTAAAAAAGAAATAAAGAAACATATGTATATGTATATATGTGGACGGAGCTACAGACACCTAAGAGTTCTTTTCCAGGGAAGTCAGAGGTGAATGAGAGCTTCTGCAGGCGGTGAGACTATTGCCAATAGGTCGAGGGAGGTGATCCTTCCCCCGTACTCGGCACTGGTGAGGCCACACGTGGAGCACTGTGTCCAGTTCTGGGCTCCCCAGCACAAGAGAGACATGGACATACTAGAGAGTCCATCAAAGGGCCGCGAAGATGATGAGGGGACTGGAGCACCTGTCCTTTGCGGAAAGGCTGAGAGAGCTGCGACTGCTCAGCCTGGAGAAGAGAAGGCTCGGGGGGACCTCATCAATGTGTATCAATACCCAAAGGGAGGGTGCAAAGAGGACGGAGACAGGCTCTTTCCAGTGGTCCCCAGTGCAGGACCAGAGGCAATGGGCACAAACGGAAACACAGGAGGTTCCCTCTGAACATCAGAAACCACTTTTTTACTGCATGGGTGGCTGAGCCCTGGCAGAGGTTGCCCAAGGAGGCTGTGGAGTCTCCACCTTTGGAGAGACGCAAAAGCCATCTGGACATGGTCCTGGGCAACCAGCTCTGGGAGTCCCTTCTTGAGCAGGGGCTTGGCCCAGGTCCAGGTGACCTCCAGAGGTCCCTTCCAACCTCAGCCGTTCTGTGATTCTGTCATCCGTGACTGCAGACATCATCAAGTAGTGTTTGTCCTCTCTGCTGCCCACCTTAGCAATATCTAGAAATCTCTAAAGGCACAAATAAAGAGCAGCTTAGATGCTGTTCACATCGGCCAACTTTTATTTGGATCCCAATGAGATCCGTATGTCTAAAGAAGACATTTCTGAACCACCCTTCAAGCTCTCTGTCTCTTAGACTGTAAATGAGGGGACAGAGTCAACATGGTAAGACCGTTTAGAAAAGAGAGCATCTTTTGTTCACGTTTCCCATTCTGGTAGCATCTCGTAAGCAATACACCATGTTAACGTTCCGTCCACAGTTGTAACAGCAAACAACGATCAGAGGAGAGGAGCAGGTGTAAACATCTTTTTGCTGAAAGATTTTTCAGAACGGAGGAAAGGATGTGCATTGTAAGATGCCAGAAACTGTAGCAATGTGAAGAGAGCATCTCGTCCCATCTGTGCTGAACTGCGCACTGTGGCCAGTGTAGCATCATCACAGGAAGGATTAAAGATTTGCATGAGATTACCAAAGATTTCATTAGCAACACAAAAAGTCAGTTGGAACAGAAACACTCGGCTAGGATACTAGCCTGACATTTCCTTATCCGGCTCCGAGCTTAAAGCAGAAAGCGCTGCAGGGAGAAGCTTCCATCTTGCTAAAACCCAAGCATAAGACACCCCTGCCTGGAGAGAACACTCCCCACAGGCCAAAACACTCAAATTGTAACACTTGCATGCAGCCCCTGCAGAAATGGGCTTCTCGCCGTTCTGAAGGGAACGGAAGGTGCTGGGGGCACGCCGGGACATGTGAACACGGGGCTCTGGGACAGCTGGAGAGCAACAGGGAGGTCTCCAGGGAACATGAGGGCAAACGTGGGGCTTGGGGCACCCCAAGAGGACCCACGTGCCCAGGGGCGAGCGGGCCACGTGCCCCCCGCGGAGGACACTCTGCCCCTCCCGGCCTGAGTGGCGGGTCACAACGGTGCCCTTTGTGACCCGCCTCTCTGACACCCTGTGGCGCTGCATATGGTCAACGCAGACGCAGCCCCTGCCCCACAGTGTCCGGCAGGACGGCGACGGGACAGGGCGGGAGCGTGGAGCTGGCGAGGAGCCCCTGAGCACAGCCCACGTCTTTCCCCGCCACCCCCGGCAGCCCCGCGGTGCCGAGGCATTTCACCGAAGCTTCCCCCTTCCCCGCCCCTACCCCTTTCCTCCGTCCCGCTCAGGATGGCGCAGAGACCCCCCAGACGCCCCAGGGAGGCCTGGGTGGAGAAGAGGGCTCCCCAGAAGAGCAGCTCTCCCCCGCAGCCCTACGAGGTGTGCGTGCCCAGGCCGCTGCAGACCAGTAAGTGAGGGGCCCCAGCGGGCTGGGGCCAGCGACCGCACCCTGATCAACGCCAGCGTCCTGTTTCCCCGGCACACCGGCAGTGGGGGTCCCATGGGCGGGGAGCGTGGCACTGCCGGAATGCTGCTCAGGGCTGGGAGCCAGCCCCAGCACAGCCTCCCCCAGGGCGGGAGAGAGCAGAGGGCACCCGGCTCCTGCCCCGGCATACGGGCAGCAAGAGGCAGCTGGCCTGGCAGGAGGCAGCGGTGGTGGGGGACGGGGACCTTTCCAGCCTGCCTGCAAGCCAGTTCCTAAGCCCGGTGCACTCGTGGCTTTCTGCGCCGCGCTGCGCTCCGGCATCGCAGCCCATCTGCCGGGCACCCTCCAGCCTGGACACCCACGGGGAGACTGCGCCAGGGGAGCGGGCATGGGGCTGGACGGAGGGCAGAGCTCCTTCCTGTCCTCGCGTTGGCCTTCGGCCCCTCTCTACAGCCCTCCCTGCTCTCCTCCTTCACTAGGTGCCTCCTCTGCTGCGTCTGCCAGCTGGCTGGCTCTGTACAGAAAGGAAAAAGAATCCATGGAGTTCATCCAGGCTTTTCTAAAGAGCTCAGAAAAGGTAACCGTGGCCATTTCCATGGCAGCTGTGCCTGCACCTCCTGACGGGGCCGCCGGCTCTGCTGCCTGCTGCCGGGGCTATTGGGGGGCTGCTGGCTGGGCAGAGCTGCTCCCCCCAGGTGGTCTGCCCAGCACTGCAGCCCCAGCGCTCCAGTCCTGCTGGCCACGTCTCTACCTTCTCACGCTCCCCGTTTGTCTCTCTGTCCCGCGGCTGCCAGGAGGAGGCCCAGAGGACGCAGTTCCTGGAGACCATCTGCACCCTGTGCAAAGCTGGCAGGCACAAAGGCTTGTCACAGGGCCTGAATGCGTTCTGCCACAGATTTGAGCTGGCAGAGAATATCAAGGTGACGGGACAGCCGGCAGGTCTGGGGAGGGGGCAAGGTCCCTGGGCACCGGCCCACCGTGAGGACGGCGCATGGGCAGGGGGAGGGCAGGGGCAAGCGTGCGTGGACACTGAGCTGCCCCGAGGGGACTCGGGTGCCGCTGAGAAGCCCCGCCAGCAGAGACCCCAGCAGCGGGGGTGGCAGGGGGTCTCTGGGGGCCGGTGCCGGGGCGGGGGCAGAGGGTCTCCGCCAGCCCCACTGCCTGCTGCTGGGTCTGCTGGCACTGGGTGCTGGCGGCTGCCAGGTCCCATCCCGGTTGTGCTCTGCAGGTGCTGCTGGAAGAGGAGCCCAGGGACCGCCTGCACACAGCGGTGCGGCAGCAAGCCATGCTTGCCATCGCCGCCTTGAGGTACCTGCCCAGCCCCTGGTTTGGCTGGCACCTCTCCACAGCCCGTGGCCCTGGGCCTGGCCGGGGGCATCCCCCATCCAGGCAGAGTCCAGCGGCGCCGTCAGAGGGCCTCTGCTTTGCCCTGCTGGCGGCTTGTTGGGAGGGCGCAGGGGAGGCCAGAGGGATCCTGCAGCTCCCCGCCACCTCTCGGCTCTTCCCCAAAGCGGGAGGCGGGAGGCGGGAGGCGGGAGGCTTGCCTGCCAGGACTGTCCTGTGGCCCAGGCCATGTCGGGGAGGGAGGAGGTGCCTCTTGGCGGGGCTCCCTGCACACCCTCCATCCCTCTCGGGGACCCCTGCTCCAGAGGTCCGTGTCCACCTGCCCAAGGCATCGAGGCACCGCTCCCAGCACCAGCGTCCCACAGTTCCCTCTCTCTCTCTTTGCAGCAAAGTGGAGAGGGTGCTGGAGGGCAAAAAGGAAAGCCTCTTAGAGGCCTGCTTCAGGAGCGTCTTCCTGCTTCCTCCAAACACGGACATGCAGGGCGAGGCCGCTACTCTCTACTTTGAGGTAAGTGCTGGCTGAGCTACAGGAGCCCCCAGTCCCTCTGGGCTGCTCCCTGGCTGCCGCGTGCTGAGAGACAACCGGAGATCCAAGGCAGGGCAGGGTCTCGGCTTTGCTTTCCCACCCTCATCCCTTCGTCCCCTTCCCATGGGCCTGGCCACGTCCAGTGCCACAGGCTGCTCTGCCCACAGCAGCCTGTCTGCCCCGAGCCCTCCCTCGGGCACCGCGAGGCAGCGCAGGTGTCCTCCCGTGGCGTGGGGAGTTCAGATCCGACTCCGGGGGTGAGAGGGATCGCAGAAAGACTGCCACAAGCCTTTGTCCTCCTTGCAGACCCTGGATGCCATGGACAGCATGCTGTGGACATTGCTGCTCAGCTCTCCCTCCTCCGGCTTCGCGGAGCTGCAGACAATCTTACAGGTGTGGCACTGGCAAAGGGTGGGGTTGGCAGGGGCTGTTCCTCACCCTGGAGGGAAGGGAGTGTCCACTCTTGAGCGGACGGTCCCCAGCCCAGTGCCACGCACAGAGCACACTGCAGGGAGGGTGCCCAGCTCCCTTGGGGGAGCCAGGGCTGGCCCACCTTGCTCTTCCAGGAGCCTGGTGTCTCCTGGCTGCAGTCAATGGGACTTCCCCTCTGCAGCCTTAGGCACCGCAGCGGCAGCAGCTGGTGCTGCTCTTCCCCTGCCTCGCGGTCCCTCGCGCTTTCCTCCCCAGACCTGACCAGGGCAGAGACCCACAGGGACCTGCCTGTCCTGCTCAGAGAGCCCAGCCCTGAAGCTCCCCGGGGGCCGTATCCCCATTCCCCCATTGCAGAGCCCCCAGGCAAGCTCCTGCCCAAAAGCCCGGCCTCCATGGAGAAGGGACACAGGGCTGTGTTCTGGGGAAGGGCACGGAAAGGAGCAGATGCCGCCATGGGGGTGGCATCTGCCCACCTGCCCGGCCACAAGGACTCTGCGAGTCCAGCCAGGACTTCAGCAGCGCTGCTTCTGCTGGCGCGGGCACCAGCTCCCAGGGCACATCAGCGCTTTCTCTCCTCCCAGATGCTGCTGACCTTCACCAACTGCCGGAGCGCAGCTGCGTGTGAGAGGGCTGTGGGGAGGATTGGGAGGCTGAGCGATTTGCTGGCCAGCTGCTCCTCGGTGGAGGTAAGGAGCCAGGCACTCTCCAGCCAGGCTGTCTCCCCTTCCCTGCACACCGGAGCACCTGCAGCTGCAGCTCAGAGATGCCTGCGAGGCAAGCCTGGGCACCGGTTGAGGCATTCAGCAAGGCTCTGCCCTGGAGTGAGGGTCTTGGTTTCTTTCTTTTTCCCACGGTCTTCTCTCCCCACTTCCCTCTCTGCCGGGAGCCATCTCGGCCCCCAGTCCTGTGCAGGGCAGCACTGCCCAAGGAGCATGGCGGGAGCCCAGGCCTGGCAGCTCTCCCTGCTCTGCTGCCCAGGGGGCTAGCAGCTTTGCGAGGGCCCTCCAAAGCTCTGACTCGCCGGGGATCCTTCCCCGGGCAGAGTCTTGGGTTCAGGGCTTTGGTGGCAGCTGCTGCCCCTCAGCCCTGCTACCTGTCCTGCCTCCCTCACCCAGGTCTGGAGAACCTTTGTAGGCTACTATGACAGCCGTGCCTGCCACACAGAGATCCAGGTCCCCATCCTGGGACAGCTGCTGGGACGTCTCATCCTTTGCCACACTTGCAAGAACTGGGAGATCAGCTGGGGGGCTTTGGATGCTCTTCATTACCTCTTCAGATTCATCCTGCAGCAAAAATGTAAGAGAAGCTGTGCTGGGCTGCGTCCCTCCACACACAGACATCTCCTCCACACACAGACATCTCCTCGTATGCCTGCTTGTTTCCCTGAGTATTGCAACGGACCATTCTTGTGCTTGCTGGAGGCCGTCCATGAAAGTCTGCCAGCGTCCCTGACCTCCTTTGCCCCTCACAGCTGCTTCCCGTAGCATCCCAGCTATCGTTTTGCTGCAGAAGCTGCGTGCTCACCAGAAGTGCAGGACCTGTTCTTTGCTGCTCTCCTTCCCCACTCCTCTCAGGACCTCTCAGAACCCGGCTGTTTCATGGTCCCCACAGCCAAAGCTACCATTGATTACCACGTCCCAAAAAGAATTCTTCCCTATGGGAGAACAGCAGACGCAGCTGTGCATCAGCCCGGCTGGCCCCGCCAGTGCCTGCAGCGAGAAGCTGGCCCTGACGCCCTCCAGAAATCTCCCTGACTGCTTGCGTCCTGCCGCCTTGCAAGCAGGTCTCGGGGATGTTAAAGTTCCCCATGAAAATCAGGGCGTGTGACACGGAGACTTCCCCACGTGCTTTCAGGAAGACTTCATCCACATCCTCGCTCCGAGTAGGGGGGGTCTGCAACACGCTGCCACCACGATGTCACCAGCACTGCCTCGCCTCTCCTCTGCTTCTGACCCACACGCTCTCTCTCAGACTCTTGATTGTCCCGTCTATCTGAGCTGCTCCTTCAAATACGAGGCACCCCCCCCCTCCTCCTCTAGCCAGCTCTCCTGAAGAGCTCGCATCCATGCAGCGCAGCACTCAGCCATGCGAGCCGTCCCCCGCATCTCAGTTATTCCAACGATGTTTTAGTTGTGTGACTGCATGCAGAGCTCTAGTTCCTTTGAGTTTCCCAGGCCGCGAGCATTTGCACACGTACACTTGAGGGGCAGGTGTCTCTCATCCTTCTCCATCAGGTCCCTCTCGTTGCCCTTGCCTGTCCCCCTTTGCTTTATACCCCTGTCCACCACCTCCTCCCCTGACTGTGCGTCGTAACCTCCCTCCTCAGCCATTCCTAGTTCAAAGCTCTTCTCACCATTTGGTCAGCTTGTTGGCAAAGGCGCTGTGTCCTACCGACTCGTGTGTGCTCCCCTCCTGTTTAGGCATGACGCTGCCACAGGGTAACCCAAAGCATCCACAGCATCAACGCAAACGGGAAGCTGAGAACACCTCCTGGCTTTCTTCGCCCAGCACCAGCAACATTACAACGGTAATGAGCTCCTCCCTTGCATGTCCGTGGCATCAGCTCCTCAGGAGACTTGCGTGAGCAAAGGGATCCAGAAGCAGCGGGGTTGGCATGGCCTCCCTGTCCCTGGTGAGAGGGTTGCTGCTGTCCCCTAGCAGGGACTAAAAAGGGCTGCACTCCGGTGTCCCAGCAGCAGCTCCAGCCCTCCTGGCTGCCAGCAAGCCCTGGTTCTCTGTAGGGCCAGCACGCTGGGCCCACGACCACAGCCCTCCTCCCTCACCCTCAGGGCCCTCTCTTCTCATCCTCCACCGCCCAGTGACTGCAGCCCCTGCTTCCAGCTTTCCTGCGGGCACTGCTGCCAGCACGGCCGGGCCATCTCTCGCCAGAGCTGCTCTCACTGCTCAGCTAAGCAGCACCGTCAGGGCACTCGGTGTGACACGTCTTCCCGGCCTGTCTTCCTCCCGTAGGCGTTTGGAAAATACCTCCAGCCTTCAGAGAAGACAGACATCGTCCTCGTGGCCGTTGAGGCCATGACAGACTCAAGCATCTATGACAAGGAGGAGGCGAGCAGCATCCTGCATGTGGCCATGAGAGAACCTGCCTCCTGGCTGACGGAGGTAAGTGGCCTGTGGCTGCCCTGCCCTGCCCTTGAGCCCTTCAGCCGTTGTTCCTGCCTCCCTCCCTGCTTCCCTCCCTCCCTCCCTAACCCAGGTGCCTCAGGCACCATTTTAAGCCATTTTAAGCCACAGAGTAGGATGGGAAGGGCAGCAGTTTCAGAGGCAGCGGAGGAAATGGCTGCACTCCAGTGGCAGCACCATCCTCACCTATGTGCCCTCCAGGTGCCAAACATCATGAGGTGCATCTATGAAAACATGGAGTGCATCGGCATGGCGTCAGCCCGGCACAGCCTGGACTTGCTGCTTCTCCTGATGACCGACCAGTGCCCCAGGGAAGTGGTCACGAGCCTGTTGAAGCTGTCTCCATCATGTGACAGGTACTGACCCCAACAGCCCCCGTGGGCTTGTTCCGTGTGGGGAGAGGGGCCTGGAGACTTTCTGGCTGCCAGACCCACGGAAAACCGCAGGACATCCCCCCCACCATGCTTTCCAGCCCTGGTGGATCGGCCAGGCCCGCAGTAGCCAAAGCTGCCCAAGCCAGCCCAGAGCCCCACCACGAAGTTCCTCCCGGCCCCACAGGGAACACTATCTCAGTCCCCTCCTGCTTGCCCAGGCAGGCACCCGGGCACTCCAAGCGAGGGGTCGGGAAGGGCCAGGGCTGCAGGACAGCCTGGGTCCTGCGGGGCTGGCCCGGGCACAGTGTGGTGGCCGAGGCAGCCCTGCTGACAGAGCGCTCTGGGCCTGCAGTACTGCTCTGGCCATGTGGGAGGTGATGCTTTCCCAGCCCCACACGTTGGAGAAGGTCTTGAGGGAGCTGCTCAGCAAGCTCCAGGACCAGCAGCTGCGCGGGATGTTCAGCTCCACCGCAGAGGAAGCCTGCATCCATCACTTGGCCGTGAGTGACCAGACCAGTCCTCGCTCACCCTCAGGGCTGCGCCTGCCTCTCCAGGCAAACAGGCACGGCCCTCTCCCCTCCCATCCGCCCCCAAACGGTCACCTCCTCAGGACATACGGGGACAGCCCTTTAGGGCCCGCAGGGACCTGCCCAGCACCAGGTTCCCCCCCCCCGCACCAGCCAGCCCCTGCTGCCCCCAGGATGGGCTGTCTGGCCCCGGTGGCCTTGCCCTGAGCTGCCAGTGGGAACCAGGAGCCACACTGTGCGGGGAGCCCTGCAGGCTCTGCCAGTCTCTCACTGCCATCTTTTTTCAGCTGCTGGCCTCCAGCAACATTGCATCAGAGGAGTTTGCTGGCCTGTACAAAGCCCAGAGGTACCTGAGGCGTCCAAGCCTGGTGCTGCTCTCGCTGGTGCTCAGAGGCCTCGTCACGCTGTCGCAGAGACCTGAGACGGTGAGCAGGGCATAGTCAAGTGAAGCCGTGTTGGCAGCCCGGGGCAGTGGGGGTAAGGCGGTGGCTTGGCCTGGGCTCAGGAGGAGTCGGGAGGTGGGGTGACGGCTCCAAATGCCCTCGCTGTCCCCTTCATGGACCCCAGGGTCCTTCCGGCTCGGACCTTGCCGCTGCAGTGCAAGGAGAAAGGCTCCCTCACCCGCCTGCAGGAGCTCTCGCTCCCGGCACATCCCCGTGGTGCCGGGCAGGAGTTTCTGCTCTGCACGGAGGCAGCCAGCGCCAAACTGCCTCCGTCGAGGGAACGCTGTCCCCAGAAGAAGCGTCCTGCTGAGAGGGGGAGGATGAGCCAGAGCCCAGGGTACAGCTGATGCTACGGGCTGACTCGGGGGCCTGGGGCAGTGGGCCTCTGTCATGAAGGGGTCACAGCCCACTCACTGACAGCTTGGAGATCTCTGCCCTTCCCCTCACCCTGCAGTGCACGAGCCACGGGGGTCCGCAGAGCGCTGCCATGGAGGGGCTTCATGGCTGCCTGGGGAGCTTTCCAGGCCCGGAGGGCTACCAACCCATCTGCCCGTTTGGGCCAGTCGGAAAAGGGGGTGGCTGAGCAGGGGACACGGAGCCTCTGTTCTCCTGCCCTAACTTCCCTACCCCCTGCTATCCCCCTGTGCCCATCAGTGCGCCCATGGCCACTGCCTGCCAGGAGGCTGCTGCAGGCATTCCTGTGCCACCTGCCAGGAAGCCGGCCGGGAAGCTGGTGCTTAGCGGCCAGGGCATTTTTGCCCGGGCGGTCTTTCACCGCTTCACAAAAAGGAAATTCTGTGCTTCGTACAGGCAAGAAAAATGCTGGTCCTGCTGCCAGACATCATGGAGACGCTGCAGAATGCCAACACTGACAACAAGACGAAGGCCCTGCTTCTCTTCAGAAACGTGATGGGTCCTATGAAGAGGAAGAAGGCCAGCCCCACCGCTCTGCAGCTGGTGGAGAAGCTCGTGCCGCTCTTTGATGATGTAAGGCTGCTGTGGGAGCCTGAGCCCCACTGATGGGCCCTCTGCAAGGACAAGTGCCCGTCAGCCCAGCCCTGCACAGGGGCAGGGCTGTTCCCTCCTCACGGCCCTGGGCTCTCTTGGGGATGCCTTCTGGGCTCTGCAGCCCAGCACGGCTTCTCCCTGACAGGTCGATGCCTCCGGGCGACCTGAGCCCCCCGTGCTGGGGCCCAGCCCTGCCCCTGTGCAAAGCACCTGCAGTGCAAGAGCTGCTCTCAGATCCGCGAGACCTCCCCAGCTGCGCTGCCAGGCAGGACCAGACGTTCTCCCCAGGCACCATGGCGGGTGCTGAGGCTGAGCCAGCGATGTGTGCCCCAGAGGCACTGCCGAGGGCCAGCCCGGTCTCCTCCTCAGCCCGGCCCTGAGGAGCTCTGCGCTGGTGCGGGTGGTGTGGCTGGTGGTGAATGCTGGGGGGCTGGCACAGGCACCGCCTGATGGAAACCTCTTGCACGGCCTTTCATGGACCTGAGGCCATTCAGCCACAGCTGCAGATCTGGCCCACAGCTCCTGGGTGCAGAACCTGACTCCCAAGCATCTCCCCTCACATCAGCCACGCTAACGCCCTTGCTCGGGGAGCGGCTGTTGCTGAAGTGCCCCTGTCCTCCTCCCTACCAGGACTCCAGCCAGCTGCGAGAGCTCTCCATCTGCCTCTTCAAAGACCTGGTGCAGATGGTGGTGGGGAACGACAAGCGGCAGATGAAGAAGAACGCACGGAGAAGCCTGCTCCCTCTGTTCTTCCACATGAGTGACCAGAGCGAGAGCATGGCCAAGGTACAGCTTTCAAACCTGACCAGTGATGTGGGGCAGGGGGTGCTGACAGCACAGGGGTTGCCTGGGCATCCGGGAGGGGCAAGGGCTGCTGCTGGCAGTTGGACTCTTGGAGCCTGTGTCACCTCAGGGTCCAACTGCCTGAGTCACTGAGGGCAGGGCAGAGCTCCCCTCCTTGCCTGCACCGGTCCCACCACTGCTTTCCTCCTCCCTCTGTGCCGCCTGCTGCAGAGGAGCATGGCGAGGAGGGGTCCCCCCATCCCTGCTCCCCCCATTCAGCCCTCCTCCGGCGCACCCCAGAGGAAGGGTCCCAGCATACCCAGCACCAGGAGGGGCGGAGAAGATAGCACGGACATTTCCCACACCTGCTCTACCTGGTCCAGCAGGGCTCAGCAGCAGCCCATGGCCACCAAGGCCTGAACACAAGAGTCCCTAGAGGCTTCCCAGCTGTCCCTGCAGGTGTTGGAGGCCAGGGCCCTCAAAGAGCCCCAATCCCTGCCCACAAGCCCCCCAATCCCTGTCCCCCTCTGCAGGCCTCTCAGGAAGCCCTCCTCGTCATTGCAAAGCTGCTAAAGTGGAAACAGCTCAAGCACCTGGCCATGACACAGCAGACGTACAGGATTGGGGAGTGCTTGGTGAGGACAATCCCCAAGGCCCAGGGCCCGGGCTGGACAAGGGGTGCCCCCTGTGCAGCTGTGCCTCGCCTGCCCTGCTCCAGCCCGGAGCCCCCAGCCTGGAGCTGCACCCTCCTTCCCTGCCCTCAGGCACAGAGCCCCCCCAAAGGGCTCTTCTCCAGGCCCCTCTCCCCTCCCTGCCCTCAGGATGTTGAAAGAGACCCAGGCCCATCTGGGTCCTGGCAGTGGGACAGAGGGGTCTCAGGACCTCCAGAACCCCCTCTGCCTGCGGCTGTCTCTGAACCTCAGCCCCACAGGGCTCCTGGCTGGGAGATGGGAATGGCCTGAGGTGGGAGGGAGACAGGGGGTGCTGGGAGGAGGGGCCGGTGCGGCCGACTGGGGAAGGTCTGTGCCAGCCCCAAGCCCTTGTGCTCTCTCCAGCTGGTGCAGGACAAGAGCAGAGTTGAAGAATATCTGAGTCAGAGCCTGCCGTACCTGAAGGATGCTCAGGTCCCCTTGCGAGAGGCGGCCGTGAGGTTCATGGGTGAGCCACAGCCCCTGGGGTCCCTCTTTTGGCAGCCTGGCCCCAGGCCCAGCCGCTGCACTGGCAGCACGGGGCAGCCCTGTGGCTGCCAGAGCCCCGACTGCCCCGGGCAGGGCCTGGGCAGCCAGCGGCTCTGTGCCTCCCTCTCCCACCCCTGCCCACGCAGGTGGGCTTGGTGGCAGCCTTGCTCGGCCCCACCCTGCCTCGGGCACTGTCCTTCCCTGGGGTCACCCTGCTGAGGGGGAGGAGGGCGTGCAGCCAGACCGGCAGAGCCGGGAGCTGTGCTGCTGGGAGCATGCTGGGGAGCGGGAGGTCTGACGGAGCTCTGTGCCTAGGGCTTGCCGCGCAGCACCTGAGGGACAAACGCGAGGAGAAGCTGTCCGAGATCTGCAACGGTGAGTAGGGGCAGCGCTGTGTGTGCCGGGGCTGGTGGGCCAGGGGACAGAGCCTGGGCAGTGTGCTGCTATGCCTTGACCTGCTCCAGGGAAACACTTCAAGGGCAGAGCAACATCTCAGGGGCATTTGGGGCATTCCTGCGCAGCAGCTTCCAGCTGGTCCGTTTGTCCCACGTGCTCCTCCAGGCCAGGGAAAGGGATGGGTGGGGCTGGCATGGTGTGGAGGGGATGCCTGGGGGTCTCTGCAGACAGGTGGGTTTCAGCTCTGTTCTCTTGCCTTCTGTTGCAGCCCTCCAGCCTTTGCAGAAAGACGCCGAACTCTCAGTCTCGTCCCTGGCAACTCAGACCATGCTGATCCTGAGATCTCCAAGGGAGCAGCCAACATCGGGATGGACCCTGGGGGCGCTGTGCTGCTGGCCCTGCAAAGCCAGGCAGAAGTGAATCAAAAAGAAGCCTCTTTTTGATTAAAGCTGGAACCACAAACCCAAGGCCACGGTGTCCTTTGCACGAGAACCACCCTGAGCGGGCCGAGCAGACAGCGTTGTTCCAGGCCTCTACCGCTGCGTGCAGGACAGCTCACCTCTCGGCACACCCTGGCCCCAGTATTGTAGAATTTCACCCCTCTGTTAGGCTTTCCCCCAAAAGAAGTCATGTTTGTTCACCTCCTGTGGAAGTCTTTTCTCTAGGGAGGCAGAGGGCAAAAGGGAGAAGGCAGACCCCAAAGGAGTCAGGATTGCCCCGAGAGCTGCCTGATGCCCCGGCTTTGCGGCAGCCCGTGGCAGCACAGCACACACTGGCCCAGGGTGTCCTTGCAACAAAGCCCCAGCTGCCCTGCTGGACTACAAAACCTGGAGGTTTCAGCCTGCTGTTCAGATGTGGCCACCTCTGGCGCGCTCTGGGCTCGCACATCCTTGCCCGTGAGCCAGGGGAGAAGTTTCCCTGTGGAGAGGGAAGAGCTGTGGCCCCATTGGCACCCTGCCCCACCTCCCCTGGGTTGCTGGGGCCGAGCTCCCAGCCCTTTGGGCAGCTGGGCTGCTCTGGCCTTCTCCCGCCACTGCAGCAGCAGCTGTCCTCTGCCCCTGCCACGTCCCTCTTGCCGGTGTGACAGCATTGGCCAGGCCCCAAATCCTGCCGCTATCCCAGCAGCTGCCAGGGCTGAGCAGAGCACTGCATCCACAGGACAGGGCCAGACCGTGCCCGGTGCCATCACGCAGGCAGTGGGGCTGTTGCGTGCAGCAGGCTCCCCACAGCCACCTCCCCAAGGGCTGGGAGGAGGGAGGACAGCAAATCCCCCGCAGCAGAGAGCTCCTCACCACCCCTGGCCAGCAGCTCCCCTCTCTGGGGCCAAGCCCAGGCCGTCCCCGCGAGTCCTTGGGAAACCTCTCTGCTCTCTGGGGTGGGCTGGAGGTCCCCTCCCTGCTGCCAGCCTGCCTGGTGCAGGGCTGTGCCCTGACCGGGGTTCTCCCGCTGCAGGCAGCAGAGCCCTGCTCCGCACCCAGCGCCCTGGGATGCAGGGGCTCGGTGCTGAAGGACAGAGGTGGGCTGGCCTGGGGCCACCACCCGGCTGCACGCCCCCGCAGCTCTCCCGCTCAGGGTCCCGCGGCTCAGTCTTTCTTTCTGGCCTCATGCTGCCCTGAGAGGAGTCGGAGCTGTGCCGCAGGGGCTGCGGTGCCCACCATCACGCGGCCAGGATGGGCCACAAGAAGGGCGGCCCCAGCTCCAGCATCCCCATGCATCGTCGGCCACTCTGGCGGGGCCACAGCAGCCGTCGCTGTCGCATCCCACACCCCCGTGCCGCTGCTGCCAGGGCCCTCAGGCCTCCCGCAGCGTCGTCCGTCCTCGGGGCTCAGAGGGATGAGGCCCCGCACCAGGACACGGCCCCTGCGCCCCTTGTGTCTTTCAGGGCTGAGCCCCGGAGCTGCGCCTCAGGAGACGCCCGAGCACTGCAGGGATGGTCCCTCCCGGCGGTCCAGGGCTGACAGCCTGGCCCGGGTGAGCCAGGAGACAGAGCTGGGAATGGCGCCCGCTGCCGTGGTTTAAGCCCAGCCGGCAGCTCGGCACCACACAGCCGCTCGCTCAACTCCCCCTCAGGGGCACGGGGGAGAGAATCAGAAGGCTAAAGTGAGAAAAGGCGTGGGTTGAGAGAAAGACAGTTTTACAGGTACAGCAAAAGCCGTGCGCACAAGCAAAGCAAAATAAGGAATGCGTTCACTCCTTCCCATGGGCAGGCAGGTGTTCAGCCATGTCCAGGAAGGCAGGGCTCCATCAGGCATGATGGTTACTTGGGAAGGCAAGCACTGTCACTCCAAACTTCCCCCCTTCCTCCCCCAGCTTTTATTGCTGAGCACGACACCATACGGTCCGGAATGTCCCTTTGGTCAGCTGGGGTCAGCTGTCCCGGCTGTGTCCTCTCCCAGCTTCTTGTGCCCCCCCCAGCCTCCTCGCTGGTGGGGTGGGGTGAGGAGCAGAAAAGGCCTTGACGCCATATAAGCGCTGCTCAGCCGTAACTGAAACATCCCTGTGCTATCAACGCTGTTTTCAGCACAAATCCACGACATAGCCCCACACCAGTTACGATGAAGAAAATTAGCTCTATCCCAGCCAAAACCAGCACACCCGCCCAGCTGCCGGGATGGGGACCACAGCTGCCCACACGCCATGGGGGTGAAGGACTGCGCCCCCCAGCATGCCCCAGGGCAGGGGGTACAGCTCCCAGCATGCTGTGGAGTACAGTCCCACCAGACGGAGGGCCACCCGGCCCCGCTGCTGGCCCAGGAGGCAGGAGCCGACACAACGCGGGGGCTGGCCCGGCACCTCCTCGCCCTCCTGCCGCCCAGCACGCCTGGGGCAGGAGCACCCGGGGCCGTGGGGCGAGTTGGTGGCGCGCAGCGGCCGCAGGTTCAGCAGGGAGAGGACGAGGTGACAGCCGTGAGCCCCAGGGCGGCAGGGACGCCCTGGCACCCCGCTCATCCCAGCGGCAGCAGTGTGTGTGAGAAACCTCGTCTGTGCTGGAGTCCAGCCCCTCCTGTCACCTACGCAGAGAGAGATGTCACTTGGAAGGACAGCAGCATCTTCAACCTGGCAGCTTTTCCTCCAGGGCCAGTCCTGAGTTTCCATCAGGCACCCAGAGGCTGTCACAGCAGAAGCCTCCGCTGTGCCTCGCCTTGGAATATTCAGCACCACTGGCGACTTCAGAAAAGTATATTCCAACAAGCTGGAAAGCGATGATGGACGTTTATCAAGTTTTCAATCGTTTTCTTTTAAAGAGAGGCACTGGAAGTAACCGGAAGAGGTTCCGATCTACCAAGTCCGTCCAAACTCCCTAGTGGATGTGGAGGAAGAGGCCGAGATGGCCAGTGCCCAAGAGAAGAGGCTTCCTTCTGCTGAGGCAGACCGAGAGGCGTAACAAGTTTTATCTGTTCTCAGGCACAAGCAACTTCAAGGCAAAAGGCTTCAAGGACCGTGAATCTGAAGACTGACTCTCCCACAGATCTAAATCGACTCCATCCTGGGAATGCCTGACTCGGACCATGGATGCCTCCGGAAGACTTCTGCCGAGGCCTGACAGCTCCGACATCGTCTTTTACAGGAAGAGATCAGAGAATTTGACTAATTAGCGTAAAACCTGCAGAGGCTGAAATCCACCTTTACGTCAAATTACAGATGCTCAAGCATCCTCGTTTCTTGAAAAGAGATTACCGTGAGCCCAGAGAAAAGTCTCAAACTCTTCTTATGTTGCATACTTCAGTTTCTGTTTGAGAATGGAAGGACTGCTAAGCGTTCCCATGTCCGACTGCCCAGACAGGGAGAAGGAGGAAGCCACGGGCAGGGGAGAAGCAGTAAAGTGCAACGCTGAATAAGCCTGATATCCAGGGTGCACGCGTGCTGCATAGCAGTGATAGAATGTGCTGGAATACAAAAACATTTACTTCCACTCATTCGGTTTTGTCGTACTCTTCCCGACATCGGGAAACGCACGGCCTGAGCACAGCGTATCATGTTTCCAATTGAAATGTACTGAAGTTCTTAGTTACCTCAGTGACAAAATTCAACAGCTGCTGAAGGAAAACATGGCAGCAATACCAGTTTCCTGCACCAGATCCTTTGAGCGTGCTCTGTGTGTTTTCAGAAGCTAAACCGTAACAATACAACACAAGAGACATCCTGCTTTCTTCGCTTGTGCAATACAATGTCAGTGACAGTTCAGAGAAGAGATTCAATATCTCATGAGCTTTCCCTGGAGAAAATGAGGTAGTTCTTCATAGTTGGAGAAAAGGAGGGCTCAAATTTCAGACGGTATTTTATTACTAATCAGTCTATCACAGGAACGATCATAATTGCAAATGAGCTGCTTCCAGAACAGCAGGGAAAGGCACGATCCACTTGGCGGTAGCGATGCTGCCAGAGGACCGTCTCTTCGTTTTGCACCTCCAGTGGGTACTTCCAGTCACAGGGCTGGCAGCAAGGACAGAGCAGCATTTGCCAAAGGATTTTTCTGGCCCAGAGAAAATCCAGGGCACGTCAGCTGTTTCCATGGCTGGGCTGGGAGCTGAGAACCTGCTGGAGAGGCTGCTCTTCCAGAGTGGAGGTCTCGATGCAACGCGCACTTTCCTGTGAAAATGACACATTTCTGGAAAGCAGTCCCCCTGGGGTGCAGCCCCAGTGCCCACCCTGTGGGTGTCGGGTCTCTGAGGAGCCCCTTGCTCCCCCTGCACATCCACCCGTAGTCTCTCAGCACGGACAGAGTCCGCAGTCCCTTTCGACAGGGACCGTCTCTTCGTTTTGCACCTCTCCAGCATGAAGCAGCAACGCCCTGCTCCTCCAGATGGGCTCCTTGCTGCTGTCCAGGTCACCTACTAAGTCAAGGGGAAGGAGATGGAAATGTTGCACACCATCCGACACCGTGTTTTATTCCACCGCATCCTGATGAATTAATACTTCTGCATTTACAAAGAGGTGAATGTTCTCAGGTGGCCGTGGACACGGAGTGTTAGTTTGTGGTCTGTGTTAGCTGCTCTTGTGAGGCCAGCGACGTTTCTGTAGGCCACTAGAGGAGTGCGATGTGCCCGTGTCCCCTGCCAGGCCCAAGCAGGAGGCTCGGAGCAGCGAAGGGCAGCGTGGTGCCCTTTTCCCTGGAGCGAGGGGCTCTGCCCTGAGGCTCACCTCAGCCCACCAGAGACCATCGCTTG
Organism: Mycteria americana; assembly: GCF_035582795.1. Taxonomy (NCBI): domain Eukaryota; kingdom Metazoa; phylum Chordata; class Aves; order Ciconiiformes; family Ciconiidae; genus Mycteria; species Mycteria americana. The sequence continues at coordinate 9,235,587 of NC_134383.1, forward strand.
GTCTCCTGCTCTCAGCTCTCTCCTCGCGAACCGGAGGGCTGGCTCCCGGCTGTGCCGCAGCTTCATTCCTCTCAGGGAGCCCCACGGTCGGTGCTGAGGCTGTGCAGCCGGTATCGGCCTTCGGCCCTGCACCGGGGGCATCGGACATGGCGAGGGGCGAGGCACAGCAGGGGCTTGGCGTCTCAGGCAGCCTTTCTTTCTGCTTGCAGCCCAGCTACCCTCTCCCCGGCCCTGCTGGTGCATGGCTAGTGGGGACCAGGGGAAAGAGCTTTCCTGGCCAGGGCAACGGGAGAGGTGGGCGCAGAGATGCTTTCTAGGTCGGTGCCGGGAGCCCCCAAGCAGGAAGCAGCGTGTCCGAGGGTGCCTGAGCCTCCCCTGCCCATCGGGAGACCCTGTTGCTCCTCGGGAGTAGCAGTGCCCAAAGAGAGGCCGGTGGCTGCCTGCTGCTGGCCCTGGGAGGCCCTGGGACACACAGAAAGGCACTGGGAGGTCCCTGGGTGCCACGAGAAAGGCACAGCAATCCCGCAGTGTAAAAAGGAAATGGTCTATTTCTATGGAGGCCAAGTCAGGTCCCCACAAAATCAGGGCTTTTCAGGAAGAAATAGCCCACAGAGGACTGACAGACTGCCCCAACCTCATGTAGCGCCGTTAAGCCTGCCTGGGCTCTGGGAGTGTCACTGCCACCGCCTGCATGGACTCCCTGCGGAGCCCGGGCAGGGTGTGGGTGCCCACCTGCACAGACTCCCCGCGGAGCCCCGGCAGGGTGTGGGTGCCCAACAGCCAGCAGTTTCGGGCTTCCTTCCCTCCTACTGCACAGCCCGCTCTCAGGACCCCTGTGCATGCGTTATGCCAACCCAGGTGTCTGGAGAGGCCTTTGCGGAGGTGTCCCCATCTCACCTCAGCTCCACCCTGCCCTTCTAACCAGGAGGTGTCGAAGAAAGAGCTCGGGAGCCCGAGCAGAGCTTTGGCAGAGTCAAGGTACCCAACTGAAAAGCTGCCCCCCATAACTTCCCTCTCCCCAGGCGCGGTTCCTGCCTGGGGTTTCACTGTCCCCACGCACACGGTGGTGCCTGCACAGCTCTGGGTACCCGTGACAGCGCTGGCCTGGGCGCCCCGCAGTGCCCTGGCTGTGGGAGCCCCCAGATGCTCCCCCTGCACCTCTGTTCCCCTGGGTGCCCAGCACTCCTCTTCCTCCTCCTCCCTCCTCCCCCCCTCCCTTCCCCTGGGGAAAATCCCCTCCTCAGCAGGGATGTGCAGCTGCGGCAGGGCACGCTGCCAGGGACCAGGAGGTGCATGGGCCACAAAGAGCAGGGCTGTAGCCGAGCCGGTACAGCAAAGCCTTGGGAGAGGGCTGCCCTTGGAGCAGGACTGAAGGTCCAGCCCTCTTTCCTGCAGTGGCCTTTCCCTGCCCCACCGAAGCTCACCCACTGCCAAGTGCAGATTTCACAGCCACCAAGGAAAGACGCACAGTGTCAGACCCGGTGGGTTGCAGATGGGGCTTTACTGAACAGATGGAAGCATTGGTGTGAACAGCCTGGCTGGCCGGCGCTGGTGCTCCTCATGCTGGAGGAGGCTCTTGCCGGACATCTCTCTCTCTCCGGGGCTTCTGTGCGCAAGAGGCTCTCCTGGGACTCGCCGATGTGGACTAGGTCTGCTCCCCAGAGCTGAGGAGTTGAATACAAAGCTCTGTAGTCTTGCATGCACGGAGAGGTGCAGAGCAAGACTACAAGTCCAGTCAGGACACATGTGGTGGGATCCGCTTCTGTCTGGAGAGAGCAGTCCCACGGTCCCTGTAATGCAATCCCAGCCTGCTGCTCTCCACACCACAAGGGCTGTCAGGAAAAGACCCTCTTTGCCCCGGGGCTGGGGGGAGTCAAAGGAAGGAAGGGCACTGCCAGGCGGGGGCAAACACCGGGCACGTTTGGAGATCCTTACCTGAGGGACTCCTCCTCACCACCACGGCAATGGGCGGGCTCTTCCCTCTACCTTCTCGAGGAGGTGGGTCGCTGCTCCTCGCAAAGCCCCGTGGGCCCATGGGGAAAGGCTCCTACACAGCAAGGACAAAGCCTCACATCTCGATCGAGACCCCACGCTCCTAGGGCGTAGGGACCTTCCCACCTTGGCTCCCCAGCAGGAGAGGAATGCTCTTCTCCTAATTGTTTTTCACTGCCTGCAGTACCTGGGCCTCCCATTGCTCTCGCTCTTCCTTCCAAGCCTTCGGGGGTGCCACTTTTGCCCTGGCTTTCTGCTGGCACTTCTTGCGCAAGGAGTCCCAGAGCTTGCGTCCTTCCTCCTCCGTGCACACGCGGGGCTGTGCCTGCAGGGCCATGGCAGTGCAGCAGCAGGCGGTGTTAGTCTCCCCAGCGGAGGGCTGAGGGGATTTTAGCTCTCCCCCTCCCTCCTGCCCTTCTTTTCAGCCTCTCCATCAGCCCTGGTTTGCTCTGCAGTCCTCACAGGCCCGACTGCAGAGCCTTTCTGCAATGACCCCTGAGCCAAGTGACCATGGGGCTGAAAGCAACCCAGCTGCTTGCTACCCCAGACAAGCCTGTCTGTGCCGTCGTCATTGCAAACACCACCACATCAAGTCTTTGGGTCTTTCTGGAGATGACAGAAGTGAAGGCTGTCTGCTAAATGGACAGAACAACCTGCTGCCTCTCGAGAAAGCCTCGGGAGAAGTGCTTCAGCCTTCAGCTAAGCACACGGCAAGGGGTCTTGTAAGACGTGACATCTGTAGAACTATGCTTTTCTAGAGGTGGACACGACACAGTCCCTCCAGGAGCCCATGCCACGTACCGGTCCTGCCCTCCTCTTCCTTGGCTTAGCAGGGGGTGCAGGCTGGGGTCCAGCTTCCTGCAGTTGTTGGCTGCTGCGTGCCTCTTTCCCCGACCGACGCCACTGCAGCACTGCCAGCTCGCTGCAGACACACAGCAGGAGGAGGTGGTGTGAGCACAGGGAGACCGCTCTGCAGACGGGGCTCCCAAGCTGGGCGCCTGCCACGGCCGCAGAAGGCGGCTCTGCCGAGAGGCTGGTGCCAGGAAAAGTGCCTCTCTCCCCCTCTGCTGCGGGGTGCGGGAGGAAGGGCACTGCGGGAGAGGAAGCACTGCCCGTGCCTGGAGAGATTTACCACTTGAGCTTGTCCTGCAGATCCATCTGGTCATCCCTCTGCCCCCCGCACTTGCGGGCGACCTGCCCCAGGACGCACGTCACCACCTCCCGCAGGGCCAGGTGTGTCCGTGGGGAAAGGCTCCTGCAACAGCAAGGACAAAGCCTCTCTGACCCTTCAGCTGTGACCCTCCTGCCTCTTCCCGCACCCAGCCCCACACGTACGTGGCCCTTTTCGGCCCCTCAGCCCCTTCGAGGCAGGAGGAGTTTCAAGCGCCTGCTCTGGCCCCTGCCATCAGACTCTAACCCAGCTCATTCCCATGGCTGGAGAAATCCCTGGGCGCTCTATGCGGCCCCATGGCTCAGGGGCTGGCTTCCTTGACCCACCACCGGTGGCTGACCACCACCCCACTGCCCCAGGCCTTGGCTGCAGCTGGAGCACTCTTACCGCTTAGGAGGGACAGTGTCGTCCTCGTGGACTGTGGGCGGCTCTTCTCCGGCCTCTTCCCACTCCTCCATCGTCGTCTCCAGGAGGTCAGGGCTGGAGTCCCCCGACTCTGTGCTACTCGGGGAGCTGACTGACGATTGCTCAGAGGAACTGGATTCCTGCACAGGAAGAGACTCTCACGTAACAGCCCCGCGCCCGCAGGGCGCTGCTTCCCAGCATGCAGACCCCCAGACCACTTCAGGCAGGGACCCTAGCGGGACGGGGAACACCAGGAGAAGGGCCTCAGCACGCCCTTGGCGTGATGCCTGAGTGTCACCAGGGTTTCACTACAACTGCCTGTCACCCCTCTTGCTCAGGAAAGGCAGCAGTCACCCGCCCAGCTCCGCTGCAGCAACGCTGCTGTGACGGCTTGGGTGCTAGAGGTACCTTGCAAGCTCAGCCCCCCTGGAGGAGAAGGTGCTCTTTTTCTGCAGGAATTCCAAGTACCTGGCTCCTCTGCGTCTCCTCTTGTCTCTCAGCTTTTGCTTCGGGCAACTCCTTTTCTCTCTTCGCCTTCGCTTTGGTCGCTGGCGGTGTTTGCTGTTGACTTTTATTCTCTTCCGCCAGCTCTGTTTTCTTTTCCTCTTCATCCAAGTATTTCTGGATGTGTTCTGGAAGCTTCTCCTTCCTCTTCGAGTGTTTATTCTGGAGGGCGACCAAAATGCAACAGCAGGCAGCATTAGTCTGCCCTGCAGAGGGCTGAGCTGTTTTCGTGCCTGCCCCCCCTTCTGCCCCTTCTCTTCTGCCTTTCTGTCCAGGCTGGTTTGCTCCCCGGTTCCTGCAGCCTCCACCAAAGAGCCCGTCCGTAATGACCAGGGAGCTAAGCGAGCACCAGGCTAAAAACCACCCGGCAGCTGGCTATCCCAGACAAGCCTTGCAGTCACGTTGCCAAGAGAAACATCCAGGAGTAATGCGATGTGTTTGGGTGTGTTTCATGAGGCTAATGGAAGTGAAAAGCATATTCTCAAATGACAGAGTAACCCGCCTCCCTTCAAGCCAGCACCAAAGCAACTAGCCAGTGGTCCCCTGAACACACAGTGAAGAATCTTGTGAGAATCGGCGCGCACAGAGCGACGCTTCTCTACAGTCCAGCGCGACACGCTCACTGCAGCAGCCCGTGTCAGGTACCTTTTCTCTCCTCTCAATAGTTCTGGCGATGAAGTCTACTGTTCTGGGTTTGACCAGAGGAATTAGTTTCTCTTTCTCCTCCTTTTCCTTCAAGGAGCTCCCCTGGATGGCCGGTAGCTGCCTGCAAAGACACAACAGGGTGCGCTGGCAGGAGTGCAGGAGGAGCTGGTTCTGCATCTTGTGCTTCCAAGTGGCGCACCTGCTTCTGCAGCAGCATGCGCTCTGCTTGCCTCCTTGTGATCAAGCCCACAGAGACAGAGAAGACCCCAAGCTGTCCGACTCAGACGTGCCCAACAGCCCCACTAAAACTCAGGATGCCCAGGCCTCGGCCCTCTCTTGCTGGAGCAACGAGAGGAACAGGGTCCTATGCCCGGAGACAGCGCTACGCCCTCCGGGTCAGTGCACTGAAGTCTGCTCAGCGGTCCAAAATACAGAGCGCTCACGGGCTGTACGAGCAGGTTGGGCCCTGGGGACGCAGTGTCAAAAGTGGGAGGACACGACCCCATGAGAACAGCAATCCTGCCACTGAGCTCTCTTTGGCCCTTCTCTTTTGCAGGCCATAAGGCAGGCGTCAGCATAGAAGAGGCTTCCGGTTCATCAGAGGAATCCTCTGCAGTAAGTAACTGCAGAACACTCTTCTCAGCAAACAGAAAGGTCGGGGTCATTTCAATCCGAAGGGAAAGCCAAAAAGACCTTCCGCTCCTGGAATGAGCAATTGCAGTTAGTTACTCAACAGATCTGCACGCCAAGAGCAAAGAAAGAAATGATGCTGCCAGCAGAGTCTCCCATGAAGCTACAAGATGCTTGCCGTGCACCAAGAAACCATTAGTTAGTGGCACGTGGGATAACCGCGCTTTGAGTTCGTCTAGCCTCTGTGTCCAGGAGAAACATCTCGCTCCCACAGAGACGGGGGTCACCCTCATCACAGGGGGTCACCCTCATCCATTTATGCAAGCGTCTCACCTGGCACGAGGCTCACTCCCCTCAGCTTTCTGACCCTGCTCTGACTTTACAGTCATTGCCGAAAACCGCTTTGGAGACAGCCTTGCTCGACGAAGGAGGCGCTTCTCGGCAAGATCCTCTAGAAACAGGAAATGAGACCATTCTTCAGAACAGCATCTTGGTGGTGTTCTGGGAACTGGGTGCCTATTGCGTCCCAGTTCCAACGAGAGCGACGTGCAGGTCTGCTCAAGCCTGTGGTAACACTGGTGAAGGTGGTCCTTTTCATCCCTTTGGATGAAAGCCATGTTTCCTGGGAGGTCTTAGGCCTTTTCCAACACTGTTTTTTTTGTCCAGCTCCTCGTGCCTACAGTGCACCATCATTCCCCGGGGAAAACTGTGTTGACAGCTTTCTCTCATCCATGTGCTGAAATGGGGGGCTCCCTGGGAGATGCTGGTGGTCTCCAAGAGTCATTCTGGGGAGGGGAATCATTTAGCACAAGAGGAGCCGGCTCTCGCATTTCTGCATTGGTCCCATGCACGCAGATTTGCTGCTGGGGCAGGTTCACACCAAAGGCATTGCTTCTGAGACATCGGAGAATATGATGGAAAGAAGCAGGGTTAGAGCTTTGCACTGTTTGCAGCACAGGCTGGGGAGTGGAGGCCACTGGGAAGCTGTCCTTCAGCAGTCCCAGCGGCCATCTGTGGTGCAGGGCTGTCCGGAGACCTTGTTCCACAATGGGTCACTGGAGCTTTGCCATAATGGGTACAGAGAGTCACAGGGGGTGCCTCTGCCTCTTCCAGGCATCCTGGGGTAACCCCAGCTGTAATCCCCTCCAGACTCGGAGGAAGGAAAACCTACAGGCCCCTGCCAGCAACCCGCTCGTCCCTTACCTTTCTTTCTACTGCCATCACCTTTTCGCCAGCCCTGCTCTGGGGCGGCCTTCACATGTCCTGCCAGGTCTGCTTTCACTGGTGGCATTTGAGGCACGCTCTCAAGCTTGTACCTGGAAAGAGGAAGAAGGCACCAGGCTGAAGAAAGGACACCGCATTGCTTCCCAGGGCAGCCCATCCCGGAGGACCACAGTAGGAACTCCAGTGCCTGGAGGGGCAGGCGAGGCCGCGTCAGCCTGTGCCAGTGTTTTTCTGTCCTTCCCGTGAGAACGGTCGTCCTCCCACAAAACCCCCTTGCTGCTTCTGGGGAAAATGATTCCTCTCTTACTCCTAGTGCACATGGAGAGCAGACTCATCTCTAGTGCTCTCATTATCCCACACCCTTTTGAATTCTGATCTTGTCCTCCAAGTTTCTTGTAGAGCCTCGCAGATTAATGCCTCTGCAGCTATAAGGAGGCGCCTCCCTCCCCTCAGTCGCCGATGGCACTGCACAGCAACGTTGGCACGAGACAGAGCTCCGCAGAACCCCACCAGATGCAAGCTCCTGTTTGGACAAGAAACCACCCCTCTACCCCTTGGCCCCAAGCAGAAGGCAGTCTCACCCACAGGAAAGAAAAAGAGCAGGAGAAACCTGGTGGGACATGTTGCCTAAATGCCTCTCTAGGTGCACAGTAGGACAGACGCATAAAGCACTCTCGCTGTCCCATGGTCCTCCACATGAAGTCAAACCGAACAAGAGCAAGCAAGGAGTTCCCTGCCAACAAGGCCTCTGAAACACTCGGTCCTCAATGCCATCACGAGTACACTTCTCGGCGCCTGGCAAGGCAGCCCTCCCAAGCACGAGCTGAGAAGCTGCTCGCTTGCTCAGCCAAGGGCTGCAGGAGCAAACATACCCTGGCAGGACGATAACACGTCCAGAAGAGGTCTGGGAAGCAGCAGTGTCATGGCGTGAGATGACCGAGTCCCTCATCTCTGGCATCTGCAACGAGGACGAGACAGACGATGGGAGATGGGCACACTGGGAAGGGCTGGCTGCTCAGTGCACCTTAGACCAACGCAAGCAAAGAGCCAGAGCAGCCAAAGGGCTCTGGCCGCAGCAAGCCTTGCTCTGCCTGTGCCTCTGCGCCCTGCCCCGAGAGTAGGGCAAGCAGCGCTCCCCACCATCAACGCTGGCCTTTTTCACAAAGTGAGGCCCCTCCGGAGGGGGGTACCTCTCGCAAAGCCAGACCACTGCACGCCAGGGAAGGGCTCTACAGAGAGCCTGCTGTACTGCAGACCACGAGGAGCCCAAGTGCCTGAACAAGGCGTGGCAGGCCAGGAGAAAGCAGCCCCCCAGCCCCAGGAAGCATTTCAGAAGAACCAGGAGTGGTGCTGGGAAAATGACAATCCTACCTCGAGAACAGCTTGCAGCATCTCGTCAGTCCCATTCAGCCTTCTCAAAAAGTCTGTGTAAAATCTCATTTTTACGTCTTTTCCCTGGACGATCAGCATGCCCACGTCCCTCCAAACGAGGGCAACGTCCTTCCTGTTCTCTAGGCAGACACGGAAAAGACGCATGGTCCTTTCCACGCAAAGCTGCACCGTGCTCTCAGAGACAGCGTTGTCTGCGGCCATCTGAGCATACGGCAGTTGCTCAAAATGTTGATGACCTGAAAAACAAGAGACGAGGAACACATGAACTTGCAGAGCTGCTAAGCAGGCTACAATCAAAGGTCTGCAGCATCCAGGCCCTCAGGCAATACACTGCTACTGAGTTGTCTAGCTGGTGCAGCCTCTGAGGAGAAGCTGGGGTCGTCCCTTCCTGTTGGAAGTGGAAAGTGAGGTGCGGAGCGGACAGCTATGGTTTCTCTGATACAGAAAGGGAGAGAAAGTCTTAGGCGCTTGGCAGGAAGAAGAGCCACGACTGCAGGACAAGGTGGGGAGATAGGGCCAGGTCCCACGGCAAGCTGGAGGGTGCCAGGCCACTGGAGACGTGCCCCATTCGGTGCTCTCTCTGTCATTACAGAGAAACGCACTCCAAACACAGACCCAAGCTCTTGGTGCCCCCCAGGGTCCTACGGCAGCTGCTGCAATGGCAGCAGGGACCAGAAAGCACAGGCATCGTGGTCACTGGGTTTTGGAAGAAACCGTCTTCCCCCCCTGGGTTTCCCCTGCTCTCCCCCCTTGCAAAGAGGCTGGGAGAGCCGGGAAGAGCCCTGGCATTTGCCTGTACGAGGTCTGGTGCAGCAGAAAGAGGGAGCGAGAGTTGAAACTCCATGTAACGAGAAGACACAGCACCAATAAAGCTGGAAGGAAACCTGTTGTTGAAGCAGGTCAAAGAGAGCGTGCTCCGGTGCTGTATTGTCCTCCGGTGACTATTTAAAACAAATAGGTAGGCAGGGTCCTTTTCAGAGCAGGCTGGTTTTGTGGAGCTGCAGCTGTTCTCAGGACTGCGGCGGGAGTTTGGTACTCCGCTCAGTCACCTCTGGACACCAGAGCACACCTCCCCACGCTGCACAAGGGCAAGCGCCGCTTTCAGTCTGTCTGCTTACCAGGAACGTCTATGCAACCATATTGCAGGTCATGATCCCGCACAATATCATTTGCAAGATGAAACACGGGTCTCTCCACAACGACCAGATCCTTCTCCTTGCTGGCTACTCGCTCTCTGACAACCGCAAAAGTCCCAAGTCCAGGAATGCGGACAGCCTGAAACAGATGAGATGGGGGATCAGAAGAAGTCTTGGAGGGACAGACGGATGCCTTGTCAGAGAATGGTGATGGTGCGTAGTGCCCTGCCCCAGGCCTGAGATACAAAGGAGCAAGATGGGCTCTTTGGAAACCTTGGGAGAAGACAAACAGGGTCTGCACTCCCCTTCACCTTCACCAAGAGCCAGAGAGTTCAGGAAAAGCTGACAAACATCCTTTGGCTCAGTAAGATAAAAGGTGGGGGCTTCCCACACTTGGAATAAACCCTGAAGTGTCCCAGGCTTCCCAGTTTTGTCGTGCGACTCTGACGGTGGCGACTCTGGAAGCCCCAGAAAAAGTCCAACCCTTTTTCCGACACTAGGCCTGGACCTTATTGTACATCTGAATGGACAGAGGAGGTGGTCCGTCGCACATCTGTGCATTGCAGTGTCATGCTGGGACGTTGCTCCTGCTTTCAAAGGAGGGGAGGAACAATTGCACTCCATGGCAAAGGGCTGTCACGACTTCATCAACCTGCATCAGGATGTGAGGGGAGGACAAGGAGGTAAGTCCCACCTGGTAGAGAGCCAGCTGTTGGCTGAGGTAACGTGATGCGCTGGCCCAAATCTGAGCGAATTCTGGAAAAACAAGGGAAAGATGTGTCATGCTCTGAGGCAGCAACTTCAAAACCATTCAGCCCACTCCTCTCCAAGGACCGATGCATTTCTAACGCAAGCGTTTCAGATGGTCTCTCTAGAGCCCAGTAAGAACCAAAGGACACCTCAGCCTGCCTCCAAGAGGTGCAGCTCTCCAGGGTGTGACCTACTCCCACGGGAAACCAGCAGTGGATTGCCGTGCCAGCGAGGGCATGGTGCTGTGCTCCACGGAAGTCTCGGAGGCTCAGGTGTCTCCCCAGCAGGGGCCAGTCTCCCCGTGTCGCATCTCTGAACACACCGACTCCGCACGGCCCATGAGCACCTTCAGCTCTTCCTCTCAGACATGAGCTCAGGGTGGACAATGCCCACCAGCAGGCAAGGAGCAGCCCTTCGGGGCCAGGGACTTCTACCTGGGGTGCCCCAGGAAGGTAGGGGCCACGTTAGGAAGAGAACCAGGAGCCCTGGCTGCCAGATCAGCCCCTCAGCCCTTAGGGATGGTCAAGCAGGTCCCTCCTTGCAGTCACTACTCCTGAGCAGCCACCCCCACAGCCCTCAGGGTTTCCATGGCTGTTTTCAGAGAGGTCCTTGACCTGACAGCTCTCATGACATTGGGTCTGATGACCTTACCAGAGCTCTTGAGCTTCTCAATTGTTGGACACAAGTGAGGCCGCAAGAAGAGGTCTTTTGCCATCTTAGTTCCACCCTTGCTCCAGGTCAACAACTGCAGCAGGCGGCTGGCCGATGGCTTTCTTGCTTCCGGCAAAAAGCCTCCTCCTCCTCCTCTCTGCTCTCCTCCTCCTATGCCCTTCACCACCCCCAGTGCTGTTGTGCTGCCTCTCTCCGCCTTCTCCTCCTCCCTGCAGAGCAGCTCCTCCGGAGCAGAGGGGTGGCGAGAGCAGCCCCCAGCGCCCGGAGTCCCCTCAGCCTCGCCGGGGTGTGTGGGGCAGATGCTGGTCACGATGGGGAAAGGGGGGCTGTCACCACTGTGATGTGGGGCTGTCGCACTGTGACCCCAGACTGTGTCACAGAGGGGCTGCACACACCCGCCCCCCCCTTCCCCACCCGCCCAGGCCCTGCCAGGGGGGCTCTGCAGTGGGCAGGGGCTCCAGGGAGCTGCTCCCACCTCACCGTCTCCTGACCAGGAGGGGTTTCCCCAGGCTGGGGCTCACCCCTGCCATGTCCCCACATGGGGACACCGGGCTGTAAGTGCTTATGGCCTTCCTTCTACCCTTCCCTGCTTCTTCCTCACTCTCTTACCCAACGTGTCTGCAGTGGGCAGCGGCAGGCTCCCCTGACTGGCGGAGCTTTGGCAGGCGATGGCTGCTCGCTCCTGTTTTGGAGCTGGCTGGAACCACCTCTGACTGGCCACGGCAGCACCTGACCCGCTCCCACGCGGGTCCCGCTGCAGCTCCTGCTGCTCCTCACCCCTTGCCACCCACGCCCAGCACAGAGCACCCTTGCCCCCACGACACACATGTTTAAGGACCCTTGGGACATGCACCCAGTACAAACACCGCCTTTAGCATCCTCACAGTGGAAATGAACTGCACCCCTCTGCCCTCAGAGCAGACCACAGGGGTCACTCCTAACTGTGGGGCACGTATATTGCTGCAATCCCCCCCTGCAACCCCGCTGCAGGGCTCCGTGTCGTCACAGCCCTGAACTTCATCAGCCCCCTTGACACTTTTTCCAGAGCTGGCCCTACTATTGCACTGCCAGCGCCATCCGTGATGCTGATCTCGCCTCCGTTTCCCAGCACATTCCCCTCCAAGTACGACAAGCGTCGGTCACTCCTTGACCGTCTGGGCACCCCACCACCTCATCAGGCATTGCCAAGGGGCACTCATGACTGTGCCCAGCCGTGGGAGCTCTTTTAGCCATGGCACCGTCACAGTGACAGGGAAAGAGAGCCCTGCCTGGGCGGGGCTTGGGGCAGTCTTGGGGTGCCAGCAGTGTGGGTGGCCGAGGCTGGGGATCCCCGAGCGCAGCAGAGGGGCCGCACTGGGGGACTGGGACCTGGTGGGAATGGCTCTGCTCTGGAGCATCCCAGGAGCCTCGCCCAAGGGACAAAGCGCCTCGGGCACCCCTGGGGTAGGGAGCAAACGATAGGAGAGGTCCCCGGAGCCGAGCCCGCAGCGGAGGTCAGCATGGGGAGGCCGTTGCTGACAAACCCAAGGGCAATCGACCATCTCCCAGCCCTCGCCTGAATGCATCTCGCCCCATGGAGTGGAGGGAGGGCGTCTCTGCCCTGGGTGGCAGCAGGCAGCCAACGGCCTCTTCTTGGGCACTGCCACACCTCAGGACAACCAGGATCTCCCAATGGGCAGGGGAGGCTCAGGCACACTCGGACACGCTGCTTCCTCCCTGCGGGCTCCCAGCACCGACCTAGAAAGCATCTCTGCACCCACCTCTCACACTGCCCTGGCCAGGAAGGCTCTTTGCCCTGGTTCCCACTATTGACACACCAACAGGGCTGAGGAGACATCTCGAGGACATCAGTTGCCGGAGATGCAGCGAACAGGGCAGTGAGGTGGGGGAAAATCTGCCAAAGGGCATCTGGGAAACAAGCCCTCTCTTCCCCATCTTGTTTTAGCTCGGTCTCTCTCTCTGCCGTGGTGATATTTGGGTGCTCCTGAGCCAGGGAATCCCCAGCCTCTGGACAAGGAGAGAGGAGGGAAAGCTGGAGATGTGGGTGGGGGAAGAGAAAGGTCCCTCAGGAGAGAAGAAAAGGACATTCAAGGCACCACAAGCCACAGGCAGGGAAGCCCTGAATCCCACAGACCCCCAAAGCTTCATGAGCCACAAATCCCATAACGAATGTCCTGAAAGGGGCTGACAGGATTTCCTCAGACCTAAAGCTGAGCCCATTTCTATTTTAGCCGTTAGCACTGGGCTGATGTTTTGCCTCCCGCACAAGAAGTGTGCCAGGCACGCTGGCTGCACTCCCCGTTTGCTGTCAAGGAACTAAACGAAGTTTCCAGCTGAGCAGGAAACATGGCATGTGGGTGGGTGTGAAATGAAGTGCCGGGGTGATGCTTTGGCCTCCTGCTTGCACAGCGACAGAACAAGAAGCCAGGGGCACAAGTTGGAACATGCAAAATTTAATCTGGTTATTAAAAAAATAAAATCTCTTTTCTTTACCAGAGAGAACTGGGCAGATCTGGTTGCCAGAGAGGATGTCAAATCTTTAGCCCTGTGTTAGAGATGTTCTTCAAGCCTCAAAGGGGCAAGACACTGAGCAACCCAGAGACCTGCTCTGAGCACAGGCTGGAGATCTCTTCACGCCAGCCCTCCGACAGGAATCGGTCCATGATTTTATGATGATCTCCTCAGCAAGGAATCTCTGCCATTGGAAGGGGAAGGGCCTGGGAGGAGGCCCAGCAAGGTACAGAGCATGGACCTGCCTCTAACATTGACAACAGGCTTTTGGGATCAACCTTAGAGGAGTGTGGGGCTGCTCCCTGAGAATTCATCCCTCTCCAAAAGAGGAAAAAACATGCCTGGAGATTCCTGCCAGGACTCCTGGGGAGCTACCGGGCATGCACCTCAGTCCTACATGAAGAAAACTTTGCAGGTAACTGCCAAGGAGGAGGCTGCGGCTGCTGCCCAGGAAATTCAGCCCTCTCCAGGGAAGGTCACAGCACTCCCAAGCTGCCTTGGACGAGTCCCAGCAAGGGACACAGCATGGACATGCCTCCAACATACATGAAATGCCTTAGCTGGCTTCCCTGCAGGACTTGGGGGCTGCTCCCTGCCAAATTCCCTGCTCTCCAGGGGAGGCCAAAACATTCCAGAGCTGCCTGCCAGAGGTCCAGTAGAGCTACGAGCCACGCACCTGCCCCCAACATACACAATGCTCTTGGAGGATCTACTCTAGAAATCTGGGGCTACTACCTGGCACTTCCCCTGTCTCCCGAGGAAACCTCGATGCTCCTGGAGATGCCTGGGAGCAATATTGGGCAGCTACCAGGGATGGACCTGGCTCCAACAGCCACAAAATGCCTCAGGTGTCTGCCTTGGAGGAGTCTGGGGCTGCTACCTCAATGAATGAATTCCTCATTCTTCAGGGGAGGCCAAGACACCCCTGGAGATGTCTGGGAGGACTCCTGGGGAGCTACCAGGCACGGTCTTTTCCCCAACATACGCACTGCTTTTGGGGATGTTACCTTTAGAATTGTCTGGGGCTGGTAATTCACCTGCCTCCAGAGTAAACCCAAGTGTTCCCGGAGATGCCGTGGAGGAGTCCTAGAGAGCTACCAGGCATGTAAATAAGTCTAGCATACACAGAATGCCTTCAATAGCTACTTTGGAACAGTTTGGCGCGGCTACCTCTGAAATAACGTTGTCTCCAGAGGAGGGCAAAACATACTGGAGATTCCTCACAGGAGTGCTGGGGAACTACCACTCATAGACCTTCCTCCAACACAAAGAAATCTCTTCATCTAGCTAACCAGGAAAACTCTGGTGCTGCTACCTGGGACTTCAGCTGTCTCTGAAGAAAATGAAAACCCTCCGGTAGATGTATGGGGATAGTCCTGAAGCGAAAACAGAACGGACCCGTCCCCAACATACACAATGCTCTTCGGGTAGCTATCAAGAGTATGGCAGCAGTCAGGAAGAGCCACAATCAATCATATAGCCACAACCAATCTTTCACCAAGAACCAAACAGCAATAACTAAGTAGGCGTATACTGTCGCAAATGACTACAAACTTCTTAGTAGGGAGGGAACTTATCCTCAAAATAGCAGCAGGTATACTGATGATAGATTACTTCCACGGCTATACAATACCGGTACAAAGTGAATGAGATTTCAGAAAGGGCCAAAGCATCCCAGAGGGGAGGACAATCCGATCCCAGAGGGGACCCAGCCATCCCAGAGCTGGGCGATCAACCAAACCGACTCCAAAAGGGAGCCCAAAGGGGGACCAATGAAGGAACAGAGTCTCACTTCAGAGATGATCCGGAGGTGTCTGGAGTCTCGGTACCTAGCTGTGCTGCAAAGCCACCAGCTGCACCTTTCAAGGATGCTTCTGGACGCCAGGCTCACAGCTCCTGGGCTCGCAGGAAAGCTCTTCTGCTCAGTCATTTCCCCTGCTAACCAGTCGCCTTTACGTCTGCTCACGCCTGCCTGCTCCTGCCCTATCAGCTCCTCGGACACCAGGGACATCACAAGCACCTGCTCAGCAGGAGCGTCCTCACTTCCAACACCCCCGCTTTTTCACCTCCACGTCCACCTCCGTCCCCCATCTCCCTGCGCTCTCCTCCCTCCCAGGCACCTTTCTCACCCACTCCACGGCTTCCCAATGCCTCTGTCTCTCTCTGTGTTTGTGTGGCAGATGCTACCTCAGAAGCATTGTCCCAGCCAGGTCACCTGCATCTCTCTCTCTTCTCCCTCTACTCTCAGCATGACTGCGCCAGCTGTCCGATTTGCTTCTTGACCTCAAAGGCCCTTTCGTCCTGCCCTCCCTTCTGCTGTTCAATTCTGTTCCTGCAAGAGAAGTGACAACCAGTCGGTGTCCCCTCTGTGGTATCTTACCTGCATCTTCCTGAGCTGGACAGCTGGTGGGAACTGTCACCATCAGCCCCCGCAGTGCTTGAAGTCTTCTCCTGGCACAGGCGTAGCTCTGGCTGTGCTTGGTGTGTTACCATGCTTCCTGAAGAACAGCAAAACTCAAAGTTACTCCTGGGCAATGTCCTGCTGCAAAGAGCTGCTTTGAAGGCAGCTTGGCAGCAGACCCTGAGGCTGTGTCGGGGCCGGGGGTGGCCACATCTGCCTCCTTCCAGCGGGATTTTGGAAAGCCCGTTTCCAGCTGCGAGTGCCAGGCCAAGGGCACGGGGCAGAAACAGACCCCACCCCAAGGGCTCCAGTCCTGGGCTGGGCTCTGTCCCCAGACCACTAGAACTTCTAAACAGGCTCTCCCTCTAAAGGAATTATCTTCAGTTTGCAGAAAAGAAACCATATACTTCCAGATTCAGTAGTCTGACTAAGACTGCTGGAGGGCAACTGGGGCTTCAATTCCAGAACAAAAGAACTGCCATTACACAATCTCAGCCACCACCTCCATGACTGTCTTGTCAGTGACCCCCCATAAGCTGCGTTGTAAAAAATATCTAATGACTAATAGTGTCATTTACCCCCAAAATCTTTGTTTCCCTCATACCCTCAGCCTACCGCAGTAATAATCATACTGTTCTTCTGTAATTACACCTGAGAACCCTCCAAAGCTCCTGTCATTGGACAGGCACACACCATCCTGCAGGAGGAAAGGACAACATAGGCGCAGCCTGTATGACTGTCAGTGGCACAAGAGGTCCTTGTTTCTGGAAACACTCGCTAAGTCCCTGATCCAATGAGATCAAAGATTTTTTTACTTTTTCCTCCCCTAATAAGTTGAAGCCCTTCTAGGGGTCTTTAAAAGACCCTGACCTTAAAATGGCAACACTTCGGGCACAGGGGATGGGTCAGGTCATCTGTTTTAGGGTTCTCATAAAAACCCGAGGCATGTGTTGTGTCTATTCCTAAATTAGTTTTCCCTTTCCTTCACACTCCTCCCCCAAAAGAGAAAAAAAAAGCCAATGAGTAACAGCATCAGCACATTTGAAATGCTCTGCTAATACATGAGGTTTCCACTAAGGGTGCCATGGAACAGGTGCAGTGAGCTGAAAGCTGCAAGGCGCACACCAGCAGCGTGCAACGAGGAAAGGCCAGTGCACGTCAGCACCCTTGTTCTGACAGACGGCCATCGCTGAAGACCAGTCTGCTCGGTCAGGACGCTGAACCTCCGCTGCACCCACACCCAGCCCTGACCAAAAGCGGACACAGAGTGACTGTCCAGAAGCGGCATTTGGCTCAGGGGGCGTGCAGGGCAACAGGGACCCAGACAAACTGATAACAACTCCCCACGGTCACCTTTTTCTCCTTTTCCCCTTCCAGGTGACACTGGTCAAGCCCCAGGCACCTGCGGCCATTCGCTGTATGCAGCTCCCCTGATGCTGGATATCTGATACACGTTTAATAAAACAACGTACCCCCAGAGAGAGATTTTGTTTGTTCACCCTGAGCTGCGGGGAAGGTGCGTGCGTGGGTGAGGAAGATCTGCTTTCTCTGTGTAATTTTTATGCCTCAGCAAAAACACTGCAAGATTCGGTCTAGAGGACGGCACTGAAATCAAAAGGCTAAGCGACCAAGAAGGCTCCAACTGCACGTTTCCACCTCACTGCCTTAAACCAAACAGACTTTGGATCCTGATTGCCCACTTCAGCCTGGCATAGTCCCATTCCTCGTCCAAAAGCTACCGTGCGCCTGGCTGAGGCCAGACACAATCCACACAGAGAGCAATCAGAGCTAAACCCTGCACTTTCCTTGGGACAGTATCCTTGGAAAACTTCTTTGCTGGGTTGTTTTAAAACCTGTAACTGCAAGAGAACATCCCTGATGGGTTGACAGGAACTTCCTGGCTGTGGTAAAACCATCCGCCCTCTGCACCCCCATTTCCCAAGAGCCGGCAGCACAGCCTGGCTGGGGGGAAAGGCACCTATCAGACCTGGGGGCCCAGAGAGGAGCACAAGCATCTGCCAAGGGAGCTGCATCCAGCCAGGAGCCCTCCCCACTGGCTTCTCTGACAACAAAGCCCTGGTGTGGGCTCCCACCAGGAGAGACAAAAATCTTCCAACTTTTCCCTCATTTCCCAGGGATTCCCGGAGCTATCATGAGCTACCTCTCTGTGGCACTGCACAGTTCAGCTACCCCTGGTGGGCAATACTGAAAACAACACACAACCCATCAGCCCAGGAGTCAGACGGATACTGAGGGAGGGCAAAAGGAAGAGGGATGAGAGTACGTCAAGGGTGCAGAGAGGATAATGCGTGCTTGTCCAGCATTATCCAGCCAGCACCTACGGGGAGACCACTGCCATGGCCTCCCCAGAAGGACACAGTCCATTCCACTTCCCACCCACCACCAAGCTCTCTTGTGTTCCCACTCTACATTTCTAAGTCATTTTTAAATGTCTGTGTCTAATAGAAAACACCTGGGTAAGTCTGGGTGCTATCAGGAAACACCCCAGAATTCACTCCAGACTGCCAGCGCACCAACCTTCAGGGATGAGCACCAGCCACGTCCATTGCCTTTGGGCAGTCACAAAATCCAAGCCTGCTGGTGAAGCTCTTACTCACAGAAGTCGTTCCCCGTTGCGGCCATCGCTCCTCTCAGGAACAGAGGGGAAAGCTCAAGGCTCTGAGGATGTGCTCCAGAAAAAGAACACCAGTGCAAGAAGATCCCCGTCACCTAATTGAAAAGAAATCATTCTAGCTCAATGAAATGAGTACCCAAAATGAAACACACAGAACCGCCTCGGCCACCAAAACCGTTCCAGTGGTAGTTTTTAACTGCTGCCGAGCTGCAGGCTGATGACCTTACCACCGCTGTCACAGGGCGCCAGTTCACAGCAATTACGAAGGCCCTTTTGAAAGACTCCAATGCACGTCACCTTCTCTGAAGAGGACCTGCTGCTGACCTGTTGCCAGCGTTAGCAGCAGAGCCCTCTGGCTCTCCAGCCCACACTTTCCCACCTTGTATGAGGGAGTGACCAGCTTGCAGCTGCTACTTTAACGGCTCTCTTTGCCGTGCTCCTTTTCTGCCTGGCTTCCTACTGGATCAGTCAGGGTGGGCTTCTTGTCATTCTAGACTGAGGCCAACTTCTCAGGAGGAGGACTACACTGCTGTCCCCATGCTTACTTATTTTAGAATATGGAAGAGAAATTATAATTTGCAAATAGGAACTCTGCTCATAGCCCATATCTATCTAGTCTATAGCCCACAGCTCTGAAGGCATAGACCAGCCTATACCTGTTTCCTGTATCTACCTACTCTATGATCTGTCTGGAACGTCAGATCCTAATTACCTTTATTAGAGAAGGGAACTGGGGGGAAGGGGAAAGAAAGAATAGGTGGAAAAAAGGAAAAGTGTAGGCACGCAATTGAAAAAGAAAGGAGCTGAGATATCCCAAAGACCAGCTCAGCCCACCTCGCTTTAGCTGGCAAAAAGCTGTGCAGCTTGGAGGAAAAAAAAGTGATTTTGATGCACACAGGTGTCTGAGTTCAGACATGAAGCAGCAGAAAAACCTTGACACGGCTCCTTTTCACTACCCGTGTGCATGCTGTGACTTCCTCGTTTCCCGGAAGTCCTCCCAGACTAGCAGGGACGTAGCATCTGCCCAGTCCGCGTGCCACGACGAGAAACGGGTTTGACCATGAAGGGGGTCAGAAGCCCCTGGCGCCCCGGCGTTTGCTTGGTCCTGAAGCCCTGAAGGGCCTGTCAGAGCTGGGGAGCCCCAGGGACAGAAGGGAAGGACAGTGGTCAGCTCCCGTAGGGAGACTGACGAGGCTCTGTCCTTCCTTCTGGCCGCAGGAGCATGCCCTGGGCCATGCCTCTCCTCCGCCCCAGGGCAAGGCGAGGCCTGAGGAAGGCTCTGGGGCAGAGCCCTGACTCCTGCCAGGTGCTGGCCAGGCCAACTGTTGCGTTAAAAGTTACTGTCATGTGGGAGTCTGAGGAGTGGCTGGGGGGGGAACCCTCCCCTCGAGTCACGAGGTTCAGACAGGACCCCCTCGCCTTCTAAACTCCTTCTCAGAGAGGAGTCGAGGTGCAGCTAAGTCCAGGCTTAGTCTCAGACTTGCTCAACAGTTTCTTTTCTAAGGACCATATATGTAGCTACTCGTCAGAGTCAGAGCCCTCTCAGGGCTTTCACTGTGCAAAGTCGATTAAGGCGACAGCGTTAATTTACAACGTTATAAGTCCGGTCGTGTTCAGCGTACTGAACTTCACAATTACGAATTCACAAATAACGCGCTGCACCCCCAGTCTAGTCATGTTGCATGAACTACCACGGCCACGCTTAAAGAGTCTGGTCGTGCTTAATGAGAACTACCACGGCTAGATTAATGAAGAGTGCAGTTTATTAGAGCAACAGACACACGGGTGCTTTGGATTACCAGTGATAAATTCACTGTCTGCAAAGCACGTGCAAATACCAAGAGTATGAGTAACACTGCCGGCTACAAACGCGTTCAAAGATAATAAAGCAACTCTAGAGACATTTCTAAGTTTCCCGGGGAGGCCCTTGGTATAACCAAGTGTTCGAATCTTACCCAAAGGCGTCCCGATGGGGGGGAAGAGAGGTTTAGCCCGTCGACTGATACCAGAGGTCAGAGTGGTACATGATGGTGTCTTCCCTAACATTCTCCCACTCTGAAGCCATTTTATACTATCTTTCACCTTTCGGGTGGAGCTTGAGTGACTCTAGTCACATATACCTTTGTTTAGGACTGGTGTAAAGTTTCCTCGCTTTGCTTTTAAAGGTATAAGCTAGGAAAATTCAAAGCGCAAGCTCAGTGAGGGGTGGTCGCACCTTGGAGGCGGGTAGCTTTTGGGATGGAGGTGTGTTTTGGTATTATAATGATGTTATAATGAGCAAAGTTCACCAAAAGGACAGCATTATTGTCAAAAACGTGACAGACGGTTGGCCCAGGGTGGTAAATACGCAGCTTATCAGTCCCATAATACCTTTAAGTTCCCATATAAGTGCAGAGCCTGGCTGCTGCATCTCCACACCGCTCCACCCTCCGAGCAGTACCTCTTAGAGCCAACGCACCAAGTTGCCCTGGCGTTACCAACACCTAAGGGTGCAGGCCTAGGGAACTTCCATGGAGCGGACTCCTTGCACGTCAGCCGCATTCCACCCGGGAAGCTTCTTCAATGCTGTGCCTTACCTAAAAGTGTGAATATAACTTTAATTTCTAAGTCACCTCAGCAATTATCCCACACCAACGCCAGCGGCTCCCATCACACAGCTCCTCCTGCCCAGGGCTGTGGCTGGCAGCACAGACAGACCCGCAGTTTGGGAAAGACTTGCCGATCCAGAGCAAATGCAGGGCAGCTCCCCTCCTGTCCCCATCCCTCCCCTCCCCTCCCCTCCCCTCCTCTCCCTCCCTGAGCAGGCCCAGGCCCCAGGAGCGGAGCGAGGGACGGCAGAGCTGTGCACACACCTTGCGCTGCTGAGAGAAGAGCTCCAGGTGCCATTCCCTCCCTTCTCGAAGGCCGTCTCTCCGCAGGCCCTGTGTCCTGGCTGGCCAGGGGCGAGCTGCAGCGGGGAGGGCAGCGCTGTAAGGAGAGGCCCGGGCTGCCCCTGCCCACCTGGCAACAGCTGCGCCATTGGCCACGGCTGAGCCAATCAGCGGAGCCGGTGTTGGCCTGTCCCAGCCGGCCTGGCGCGGGGGGGCAGAGGCCGGGGGGCCTGAGGAGAAATGGGTGAGAGACAGGGTGGGGGCAGCCGGGGCGAGTGGGGGACCAGGGCAAGGACCGGGACTAGGGCCAGGACCAGGACCAGGACCAGGGCCAGGGCCAGGACCAGGACCAGGACCGGGACCAGGGCCAGGACCGGGACCAGGGCCAGAACCAGGACCAGGGCCGGAACCAGGACCAGGGCCAGGACCAGGGCCAGGCCCGGGACCAGGGCCAGGCCAGGCCCAGGGGAGCTGCAGGCTCCTGCAGCAGGTATCTCCCAGCGTGGACGGGCCTGGGGGGGACCTGGAGAGCTCACCGCCCATGGGCCCTGCCATGGCCCAGTTCACCGGCCCTGGGCCCGAGTGCTCAGCCCCAGGGACAACCCCACAGCCAGGGTCAGCGCGGCTCCTGCTGCTGCCCCGAGGGTGGCCAGCCTCCAGTCAGCCCTGAGCCAGGGTGCAGGTATCTGAGCTGGGACGAGATGGAAGAGCCTGGAAACCAATTCATCGAGAGGAGGCGATGGAAGACGGTACAGTGTAAGTGGCAGGTGGGATTAACGGCCACCCTCCGTTTTGTCTCGGGATCAGTACTGTGCTTGCACATGGACTAAGCCCCAGTTAGTTCGTAGCAGAAATTGTTGTTACTGCTCCTGGGTGCCAGAGAGCTGTTCCTGCTCCCTCCTCCCCGGTGCAACCTGAGCGCACGACTGCCCTGCCTGCCCCTGCCTTGGTGCTTTGGGAACTGGGGTGAAAAGGAAAGGCAGACTGGCGTGGTTACGGGGTCCCTTGAGGTGTCCTGGTTTTGCTTTGCTAATCGCTTCTGTAACATTTCCTGGGCTATTCACTAGATATGTGCATAGAGAGGCAAGTTAGGCCATGAAGTAAGTTTCCAAGTAAGGGTTTCCTTCTTGCAATAAAACATGATTCCATTTTCTCATAGGTAACAGACTGAAAGATAGAAGCCGAAGCAGCACGTAGCTCTTGTGAAAATAGGTAACAACCGATGGTTGCATTCAGTTGATCCTTAGTTGCTTCCTGCGTAGGAAAATGGTACGTTAATGTAATCTTTTGTGTAGAGGCAGGGCCTTGATAATGCTACTGTGTAGGCAGCGAGTATGCGGATGTCAGGTTTTCTGCATCTTTGTGACTGATTTTTCTTGTTTCTTTTAATGAGGAAAATCTTGCTGTGTACTCCTGAGGAAAGAAAGAAATGCAAAGAACTGATGAAGCAAGAGCTGCCAGTCAAGGTGGGAGTGTAGGTTAATAGGGGTTTGAAATTTTCTCGACTGTGTTCTAGCCAAAAGCCTTGTCTTAAACAATGGAAACGAGCTGAACTCCCAGGAATTTTTCATCCCTGCACAATTCTGTATTGCTACGGACTTTACCAGCCATGGTCATGGACTCTGGGCCTGTCCTGTAGTGAGGTCAAAGCAGGTATTCAGGGAAAAAAAAAAGGTGGCTTTTCCAAAATGCTTATGAGACAGAAGGCAACAGCTGGCTGCAGACAGGTGGGAATATAAAGAAGTGGTCAGTGTCACTCAGAATGAGGAACAGTGAGGTGGGTACAGCCGTAGCGTGACAGTTTTCATGGCCTTGAGCAGCACAGCAGGAGTTTTCAGGCAGCACGGCCGGCTGGCAGGGGTGTGTGAACAGCTCCTCCCGAGCGTGGAGATGGGCAGGGGAGAGGACAGTGCTGTTCCTGTTGGTGTGTAGCAGGGGACAGTCAGTGGAAGCTGCTCTCGGGGCGTATAATTAAGAGCTGTCGTCAGTGGGAAGTGACGCTTTCCCAAAATAAGAAGACATGACGTTCTGAAACAGCCGTTTTCCTAGGAGCTGCGTCAGAGCTAAGGCAGATGAGAGAGTCTTGCCTGCCGTTAGTCGCTGAGGCCGATGACAAGTCACTCAGCAGTTTTGGCAAGGACAGAAGAGGATAGATACATATGCGCCTCTGTGCTGATTGTCTTTGGGTTTTGCAGGTGGTAGGTTTGGCAGGACCTACTGTGTCGTTAATGTGATGGTAACAGCAAAACCTGTCGGCATCTGTGTAGGGCATTTTAGATTTTATATATGAGTACTTGAAGAGTTTGATGTTAACGTTGAGGTACGGTAGTTACAGTGTCATCAGAAGAAAGTGAAGTGAAAGAAGATGAGGCTGGCAAAGATACTCAAAAGCGGTATAATCTTTGACAGCGGGAACTTGTCATTAAGAGTTTATATGAACAGTTTTCCTTCAAGGTACTGTTCCTTTTAAAGATTTACAGAGGACATTTTGCTGTTCCCATATTCCGTGATGTTAAGTTAAAGCTCGCCACTGAGATTTAAAAACAAAAAGACCAAGGTGTCCTGGAAAGAAGAGTATTTACACAGACTCGCTAGTCTTACTCTTGTAGTTTTCAGTTCTCCTGAAACAGCAGGTATGTGTTTTTTCACTTGTGCTGTGCGGTGATTTAAAAAAAAAGAAAAAAAAAAAAGAAAAAAGAAAAAAACTTGAAACTTCCTCTGAAATGAGAGGTGGGAGAGACACATCACCTTTTCTGCCTCTTCCACTGTCCTGCTTTCTCTTAAACTTGTTTGTATCATAATTCTAAATTCTTTGCTTTCACTAGAGGCAAGACGACCGAAGATACTGTTTATGGACCGGTGGTCTCCTGTCAGGCAGAGATATCCCTGTAGACGTGCTGGGTCCCAGAGGCCTTGCTGCAAAAGGACTAAGGCGTGGGTGTGTGGTTAGTGATGGTTCTCCCTTACCCACAGTGCTGTGAGTCAGGTCAGTGAATAATGCTTTGGAGGGGTTTCAGATTGGTGGTAATTACAGAAGAATAGTATGATTATTACTGCGGTAGGCTGAGGGTATGAAGGAAACAGGTTTGGGGAGGAGAGGATACTTTTTATTAGCCGTTAGATTTTTTACAATGTGGTGTTTGTGGGTCACTGACAAGACCATCATGGAGGTGGTGGCTGAGATTGTGTAATGGCAGTTCTTTTGTTCTGGAATTGAAGCCCCAGTTGCCCTCCAGCAGTCTTAGTCAGACTACTGAATCTGGAAGTATATGGTTTCTTTTCTGCAAACTGAAGATAATTCCTTTAGAGGGAGAGCCTGTTTAGAAGTTCTAGTGGTCTGGGGACAGAGCCCAGCCCAGGACTGGAGCCCTTGGGGTGGGGTCTGTTTCTGCCCCGTGCCCTTGGCCTGGCACTCGCAGCTGGAAACGGGCTTTCCAAAATCCCGCTGGAAGGAGGCAGATGTGGCCACCCCCGGCCCCGACACAGCCTCAGGGTCTGCTGCCAAGCTGCCTTCAAAGCAGCTCTTTGCAGCAGGACATTGCCCAGGAGTAACTTTGAGTTTTGCTGTTCTTCAGGAAGCATGGTAACACACCAAGCACAGCCAGAGCTACGCCTGTGCCAGGAGAAGACTTCAAGCACTGCGGGGGCTGATGGTGACAGTTCCCACCAGCTGTCCAGCTCAGGAAGATGCAGGTAAGATACCACAGAGGGGACACCGACTGGTTGTCACTTCTCTTGCAGGAACAGAATTGAACAGCAGAAGGGAGGGCAGGACGAAAGGGCCTTTGAGGTCAAGAAGCAAATCGGACAGCTGGCGCAGTCATGCTGAGAGTAGAGGGAGAAGAGAGAGAGATGCAGGTGACCTGGCTGGGACAATGCTTCTGAGGTAGCATCTGCCACACAAACACAGAGAGAGACAGAGGCATTGGGAAGCCGTGGAGTGGGTGAGAAAGGTGCCTGGGAGGGAGGAGAGCGCAGGGAGATGGGGGACGGAGGTGGACGTGGAGGTGAAAAAGCGGGGGTGTTGGAAGTGAGGACGCTCCTGCTGAGCAGGTGCTTGTGATGTCCCTGGTGTCCGAGGAGCTGATAGGGCAGGAGCAGGCAGGCGTGAGCAGACGTAAAGGCGACTGGTTAGCAGGGGAAATGACTGAGCAGAAGAGCTTTCCTGCGAGCCCAGGAGCTGTGAGCCTGGCGTCCAGAAGCATCCTTGAAAGGTGCAGCTGGTGGCTTTGCAGCACAGCTAGGTACCGAGACTCCAGACACCTCCGGATCTTCTCTGAAGTGAGACTCTGTTCCTTCATTGGTCCCCCTTTGGGCTCCCTTTTGGAGTCGATTTGGTTGATCGCCCAGCTCTGGGATGGCTGGGTCCCCTCTGGGATCGGATTGTCCTCCCCTCTGGGATGCTTTGGCCCTTTCTGAAATCTCATTCACTTTGTACCGGTATTGTATAGCCGTGGAAGTAATCTATCATCAGTATACCTGCTGCTATTTTGAGGATAAGTTCCCTCCCTACTAAGAAGTTTGTAGTCATTTGCGACAGTATACGCCTACTTAGTTATTGCTGTTTGGTTCTTGGTGAAAGATTGGTTGTGGCTATATGATTGATTGTGGCTCTTCCTGACTGCTGCCATACTATTGATTGATACTATATCATTGATTACTAATAGAAATGGGAAGCAGGACCATGCCCTGTAGCTCCCCGGGACTCCTCAAAGGCATCTCCCAAAGTGTTTTGTCCTGCTGTCAAGGGAGCTGAAGTGCTGGGTAGACGCCCCAGACGCCGCAAGGGTAGACCTGAGGAGTTTGGCGAATGTTTGTGGCAGGTCCAAGACCAAGAACACACTGGAACTCCTCCTAAGAATTTCCCAGAGCCTTTGGTTTCCTCGAGAGATGAGTGACTTCCCAGGGAGCAGCCCCAGAATCTCCTAAGGTAGCTACCCGAAGAGCATTGTGTATGTTGGGGACAGGTCCGTTCTGTTTTCGCTTCAGGACTCTCCCCATACATCTACCGGAGGGTTTTCATTTTCTTCAGAGACAGCTGAAGTCCCAGGTAGCAGCACCAGAGTTTTCCTAGTTAGCTAGATGAAGAGATTTCTTTGTGTTGGAGGAAGGTCTATGAGCGGTAGTTCCCCAGCACTCCTGTGAGGAATCTCCAGTATGTTTTGCCCTCCTCTGGAAGCAACGGAATTTCAGAGGTAGCCGTGCCAAACTGTTCCAAAGTAGCTACCGAAGGATTTCTGTGTATGCTAGACTTATGTACATGCCTGGTAGCTCTCTAGGACTCCTCAGAGGCCTCTCAGGCAGAACTTGGGTTTACTCTGGAGACAGGTGGATTACCAGCAACAGAGAATTCTAAGGTAACTACCCCAAGAGCAATGCATCTGTTGGGGGAAAGTCCATGCCCAGTAGCTCCCCAGGAGTCCTCCCAGACATCTCCAGGGGTGTCTTGGCCTCCTCTGGAGAAGGAGGTAGCAGCCCCAGACTCCTCCGAGGCAGCCACCTGAGGCGTTTTGCGTCTGTTGGGGGCGGGTGCATGCCTGGTAGATGCCCCATATTCCTGCCAGGCATCTCCAGGAGCCTGGAGGTTTCCTCAGGAGACAGGAGAAGTGCCAGGTAATAGCCCCTGATTTCTAGAGTAGATCCCCCAAGAGCATTGTGTATGTTGGGGGAACGTGCGTGGCTCGTAGCTCTACTGGACCTCTGGCAGGCAGCTCTGGAATGTTTTGGCCTCCCCTGGAGAGCAGGGAATTTGGCAGGGAGCAGCCCCTGAGTCCTGCAGGGAAGCCAGCTAAGGCATTTCGTGTATGTTGGAGGCATGTCCATGCTGTGTCCCTTGCTGGGACTCGTCCAAGGCAGCTTGGGAGTGCTGTGACCTTCCCTGGAGAGGGCTGAATTTCCTGGGCAGCAGCCGCAGCCTCCTCCTTGGCAGTTACCTGCAAAGTTTTCTTCATGTAGGACTGAGGTGCATGCCTGGTAGCTCCCCAGGTCTCCTCCCAGGCTCTCTTGGCCCTCTGTGGAGAAGGAGGTAGCAGCCCCAGAGTCCTCCGAGGCAGCCACCTGAGGCGTTTTGTGTCTGTTGGGGGCGGGTGCATGCCTGGTAGATGCCCCATATTCCTGCCAGGCATCTCCAGGAGCATCGAGGTTTCCTCAGGGATCGGGGAAGTGCCAGGTAGTAGGCCCAGATTTCTAGACTAGGTCCTTTGGGATCTACTAGAGTAGATTTCTAGAGTAGGAATCTAGATTTCTAGATTAGAAATTGGGATTTCTAGAGTAGATCCCTTGGGGAGGTGGCTTTCGGGAGCCTGGTGCACCCCACAGCCCCACTGCCTGCGTGATGGCACCGGGCACGGTCTGGCCCTGTCCTGTGGATGCAGTGCTCTGCTCAGCCCTGGCAGCTGCTGGGATAGCGGCAGGATTTGGGGCCTGGCCAATGCTGTCACACCAGTGAGAGGGACGTGGCAGGGGCAGAGGACAGCTGCTGCTGCAGTGGCGGGAGAAGGCCAGAGCAGCCCAGCTGCCCAAAGGGCTGGGAGCTCGGCCCCAGCAACCCAGGGGAGGTGGGGCAGGGTGCCAATGGGGCCACAGCTCTTCCCTCTCCACAGGGAAACTTCTCCCCTGGCTCACGGGCAAGGATGTGCGAGCCCAGAGCGCGCCAGAGGTGGCCACGTCTGAACAGCAGGCTGAAACCTCCAGGTTTTGTAGTCCAGCAGGGCAGCTGGGGCTTTGTTGCAAGGACACCCTGGGCCAGTGTGTGCTGTGCTGCCACGGGCTGCCGCAAAGCCGGGGCATCAGGCAGCTCTCGGGGCAATCCTGGCTCCTTTGGGGTCTGCCTTCTCCCTTTTGCCCTCTGCCTCGCTAGAGAAAAGACTTCCACAGGAGGTGAACAAACATGACTTCTTCTGGGGGAAAGCCTAACAGAGGGGTGAAATTCTACAATACTGGGGCCAGGGTGTGCCGAGAGGTGAGCTGTCCTGCACGCAGCGGTAGAGGCCTGGAACAACGCTGTCTGCTCGGCCCGCTCAGGGTGGTTCTCGTGCAAAGGACACCGTGGCCTTGGGTTTGTGGTTCCAGCTTTAATCAAAAAGAGGCTTCTTTTTGATTCACTTCTGCCTGGCTTTGCAGGGCCAGCAGCACAGCGCCCCCAGGGTCCATCCCGATGTTGGCTGCTCCCTTGGAGATCTCAGGATCAGCATGGTCTGAGTTGCCAGGGACGAGACTGAGAGTTCGGCGTCTTTCTGCAAAGGCTGGAGGGCTGCAACAGAAGGCAAGAGAACAGAGCTGAAACCCACCTGTCTGCAGAGACCCCCAGGCATCCCCTCCACACCATGCCAGCCCCACCCATCCCTTTCCCTGGCCAGGAGGAGCACGTGGGACAAACGGACCAGCTGGAAGCTGCTGCGCAGGAATGCCCCAAATGCCCCTGAGATGTTGCTCTGCCCTTGAAGTGTTTCCCTGGAGCAGGTCAAGGCATAGCAGCACACTGCCCAGGCTCTGTCCCCTGGCCCACCAGCCCCGGCACACACAGCGCTGCCCCTACTCACCGTTGCAGATCTCGGACAGCTTCTCCTCGCGTTTGTCCCTCAGGTGCTGCGCGGCAAGCCCTAGGCACAGAGCTCCGTCAGACCTCCCGCTCCCCAGCATGCTCCCAGCAGCACAGCTCCCGGCTCTGCCGGTCTGGCTGCACGCCCTCCTCCCCCTCAGCAGGGTGACCCCAGGGAAGGACAGTGCCCGAGGCAGGGTGGGGCCGAGCAAGGCTGCCACCAAGCCCACCTGCGTGGGCAGGGGTGGGAGAGGGAGGCACAGAGCCGCTGGCTGCCCAGGCCCTGCCCGGGGCAGTCGGGGCTCTGGCAGCCACAGGGCTGCCCCGTGCTGCCAGTGCAGCGGCTGGGCCTGGGGCCAGGCTGCCAAAAGAGGGACCCCAGGGGCTGTGGCTCACCCATGAACCTCACGGCCGCCTCTCGCAAGGGGACCTGAGCATCCTTCAGGTACGGCAGGCTCTGACTCAGATATTCTTCAACTCTGCTCTTGTCCTGCACCAGCTGGAGAGAGCACAAGGGCTTGGGGCTGGCACAGACCTTCCCCAGTCGGCCGCACCGGCCCCTCCTCCCAGCACCCCCTGTCTCCCTCCCACCTCAGGCCATTCCCATCTCCCAGCCAGGAGCCCTGTGGGGCTGAGGTTCAGAGACAGCCGCAGGCAGAGGGGGTTCTGGAGGTCCTGAGACCCCTCTGTCCCACTGCCAGGACCCAGATGGGCCTGGGTCTCTTTCAACATCCTGAGGGCAGGGAGGGGAGAGGGGCCTGGGGAAGAGCCCTTGGGGGGCTCTGTGCCTGAGGGCAGGGAAGGAGGGTGCAGCTCCAGGCTGGGGGCTCCGGGCTGGAGCAGGGCAGGCGAGGCACAGCTGCACAGGGGGCACCCCTTGTCCAGCCCGGGCCCTGGGCCTTGGGGATTGTCCTCACCAAGCACTCCCCAATCCTGTACGTCTGCTGTGTCATGGCCAGGTGCTTGAGCTGTTTCCACTTTAGCAGCTTTGCAATGACGAGGAGGGCTTCCTGAGAGGCCTGCAGAGGGGGACAGGGATTGGGGGGCTTGTGGGCAGGGATTGGGGCTCTTTGAGGGCCCTGGCCTCCAACACCTGCAGGGACAGCTGGGAAGCCTCTAGGGACTCTTGTGTTCAGGCCTTGGTGGCCATGGGCTGCTGCTGAGCCCTGCTGGACCAGGTAGAGCAGGTGTGGGGAATGTCCGTGCTATCTTCTCCGCCCCTCCTGGTGCTGGGTATGCTGGGACCCTTCCTCTGGGGTGCGCCGGAGGAGGGCTGAATGGGGGGAGCAGGGATGGGGGGACCCCTCCTCGCCATGCTCCTCTGCAGCAGGCGGCACAGAGGGAGGAGGAAAGCAGTGGTGGGACCGGTGCAGGCAAGGAGGGGAGCTCTGCCCTGCCCTCAGTGACTCAGGCAGTTGGACCCTGAGGTGACACAGGCTCCAAGAGTCCAACTGCCAGCAGCAGCCCTTGCCCCTCCCGGATGCCCAGGCAACCCCTGTGCTGTCAGCACCCCCTGCCCCACATCACTGGTCAGGTTTGAAAGCTGTACCTTGGCCATGCTCTCGCTCTGGTCACTCATGTGGAAGAACAGAGGGAGCAGGCTTCTCCGTGCGTTCTTCTTCATCTGCCGCTTGTCGTTCCCCACCACCATCTGCACCAGGTCTTTGAAGAGGCAGATGGAGAGCACTCGCAGCTGGCTGGAGTCCTGGTAGGGAGGAGGACAGGGGCACTTCAGCAACAGCCGCTCCCCGAGCAAGGGCGTTAGCGTGGCTGATGTGAGGGGAGATGCTTGGGAGTCAGGTTCTGCACCCAGGAGCTGTGGGCCAGATCTGCAGCTGTGGCTGAATGGCCTCAGGTCCATGAAAGGCCGTGCAAGAGGTTTCCATCAGGCGGTGCCTGTGCCAGCCCCCCAGCATTCACTACCAGCCACACCACCCGCACCAGCGCAGAGCTCCTCAGGGCCGGGCTGAGGAGGAGACCGGGCTGGCCCTCGGCTGTGCCTCTGGGGCACACATCGCTGGCTCAGCCTCAGCACCCGCCATGGTGCCTGGGGAGAATGTCTGGTCCTGCCTGGCAGCGCAGCTGGGGAGGTCTCGCGGATCTGAGAGCAGCTCTTGCACTGCAGGTGCTTTGCACAGGGGCAGGGCTGGGCCCCAGCACGGGGGGCTCAGGTCGCCCGGAGGCATCGACCTGTCAGGGAGAAGCCGTGCTGGGCTGCAGAGCCCAGAAGGCATCCCCAAGAGAGCCCAGGGCCGTGAGGAGGGAACAGCCCTGCCCCTGTGCAGGGCTGGGCTGACGGGCACTTGTCCTTGCAGAGGGCCCATCAGTGGGGCTCAGGCTCCCACAGCAGCCTTACATCATCAAAGAGCGGCACGAGCTTCTCCACCAGCTGCAGAGCGGTGGGGCTGGCCTTCTTCCTCTTCATAGGACCCATCACGTTTCTGAAGAGAAGCAGGGCCTTCGTCTTGTTGTCAGTGTTGGCATTCTGCAGCGTCTCCATGATGTCCGGCAGCAGGACCAGCATTTTTCTTGCCTGTACGAAGCACAGAATTTCCTTTTTGTGAAGCGGTGAAAGACCGCCCGGGCAAAAATGCCCTGGCCGCTAAGCACCAGCTTCCCGGCCGGCTTCCTGGCAGGTGGCACAGGAATGCCTGCAGCAGCCTCCTGGCAGGCAGTGGCCATGGGCGCACTGATGGGCACAGGGGGATAGCAGGGGGTAGGGAAGTTAGGGCAGGAGAACAGAGGCTCCGTGTCCCCTGCTCAGCCACCCCCTTTTCCGACTGGCCCAAACGGGCAGATGGGTTGGTAGCCCTCCGGGCCTGGAAAGCTCCCCAGGCAGCCATGAAGCCCCTCCATGGCAGCGCTCTGCGGACCCCCGTGGCTCGTGCACTGCAGGGTGAGGGGAAGGGCAGAGATCTCCAAGCTGTCAGTGAGTGGGCTGTGACCCCTTCATGACAGAGGCCCACTGCCCCAGGCCCCCGAGTCAGCCCGTAGCATCAGCTGTACCCTGGGCTCTGGCTCATCCTCCCCCTCTCAGCAGGACGCTTCTTCTGGGGACAGCGTTCCCTCGACGGAGGCAGTTTGGCACTGGCTGCCTCCGTGCAGAGCAGAAACTCCTGCCCGGCACCACGGGGATGTGCCGGGAGCGAGAGCTCCTGCAGGCGGGTGAGGGAGCCTTTCTCCTTGCACTGCAGCGGCAAGGTCCGAGCCGGAAGGACCCTGGGGTCCATGAAGGGGACAGCGAGGGCATTTGGAGCCGTCACCCCACCTCCCGACTCCTCCTGAGCCCAGGCCAAGCCACCGCCTTACCCCCACTGCCCCGGGCTGCCAACACGGCTTCACTTGACTATGCCCTGCTCACCGTCTCAGGTCTCTGCGACAGCGTGACGAGGCCTCTGAGCACCAGCGAGAGCAGCACCAGGCTTGGACGCCTCAGGTACCTCTGGGCTTTGTACAGGCCAGCAAACTCCTCTGATGCAATGTTGCTGGAGGCCAGCAGCTGAAAAAAAGATGGCAGTGAGAGACTGGCAGAGCCTGCAGGGCTCCCCGCACCATGTGGCTCCTGGTTCCCACTGGCAGCTCAGGGCAAGGCCACCGGGGCCAGACAGCCCATCCTGGGGGCAGCAGGGGCTGGCTGGTGCGGGGGGGGAACCTGGTGCTGGGCAGGTCCCTGCGGGCCCTAAGGGGCTGTCCCCGTATGTCCTGAGGAGGAGACCGTTTGGGGGCGGATGGGAGGGGAGAGGGCCGTGCCTGTTTGCCTGGAGAGGCAGGCGCAGCCCTGAGGGTGAGCGAGGACTGGTCTGGTCACTCACGGCCAAGTGATGGATGCAGGCTTCCTCTGCGGTGGAGCTGAACATCCCGCGCAGCTGCTGGTCCTGGAGCTTGCTGAGCAGCTCCCTCAAGACCTTCTCCAATGTGTGGGGCTGGGAAAGCATCACCTCCCACATGGCCAGAGCAGTACTGCAGGCCCAGAGCGCTCTGTCAGCAGGGCTGCCTCGGCCACCACACTGTGCCCGGGCCAGCCCCGCAGGACCCAGGCTGTCCTGCAGCCCTGGCCCTTCCCGACCCCTCGCTTGGAGTGCCCGGGTGCCCGCCTGGGCAAGCAGGAGGGGACTGAGATAGTGTTCCCTGTGGGGCCGGGAGGAACTTCGTGGTGGGGCTCTGGGCTGGCTTGGGCAGCTTTGGCTACTGCGGGCCTGGCCGATCCACCAGGGCTGGAAAGCATGGTGGGGGGGATGTCCTGCGGTTTTCCGTGGGTCTGGCAGCCAGAAAGTCTCCAGGCCCCTCTCCCCACACGGAACAAGCCCACGGGGGCTGTTGGGGTCAGTACCTGT
Source organism: Mycteria americana (assembly GCF_035582795.1). Classification (NCBI taxonomy): domain Eukaryota; kingdom Metazoa; phylum Chordata; class Aves; order Ciconiiformes; family Ciconiidae; genus Mycteria; species Mycteria americana. Next base: position 9,268,399 of record NC_134383.1, read on the forward strand.
CACATGATGGAGACAGCTTCAACAGGCTCGTGACCACTTCCCTGGGGCACTGGTCGGTCATCAGGAGAAGCAGCAAGTCCAGGCTGTGCCGGGCTGACGCCATGCCGATGCACTCCATGTTTTCATAGATGCACCTCATGATGTTTGGCACCTGGAGGGCACATAGGTGAGGATGGTGCTGCCACTGGAGTGCAGCCATTTCCTCCGCTGCCTCTGAAACTGCTGCCCTTCCCATCCTACTCTGTGGCTTAAAATGGCTTAAAATGGTGCCTGAGGCACCTGGGTTAGGGAGGGAGGGAGGGAAGCAGGGAGGGAGGCAGGAACAACGGCTGAAGGGCTCAAGGGCAGGGCAGGGCAGCCACAGGCCACTTACCTCCGTCAGCCAGGAGGCAGGTTCTCTCATGGCCACATGCAGGATGCTGCTCGCCTCCTCCTTGTCATAGATGCTTGAGTCTGTCATGGCCTCAACGGCCACGAGGACGATGTCTGTCTTCTCTGAAGGCTGGAGGTATTTTCCAAACGCCTACGGGAGGAAGACAGGCCGGGAAGACGTGTCACACCGAGTGCCCTGACGGTGCTGCTTAGCTGAGCAGTGAGAGCAGCTCTGGCGAGAGATGGCCCGGCCGTGCTGGCAGCAGTGCCCGCAGGAAAGCTGGAAGCAGGGGCTGCAGTCACTGGGCGGTGGAGGATGAGAAGAGAGGGCCCTGAGGGTGAGGGAGGAGGGCTGTGGTCGTGGGCCCAGCGTGCTGGCCCTACAGAGAACCAGGGCTTGCTGGCAGCCAGGAGGGCTGGAGCTGCTGCTGGGACACCGGAGTGCAGCCCTTTTTAGTCCCTGCTCGGGGACAGCAGCAACCCTCTCACCAGGGACAGGGAGGCCATGCCAACCCCGCTGCTTCTGGATCCCTTTGCTCACGCAAGTCTCCTGAGGAGCTGATGCCACGGACATGCAAGGGAGGAGCTCATTACCGTTGTAATGTTGCTGGTGCTGGGCGAAGAAAGCCAGGAGGTGTTCTCAGCTTCCCGTTTGCGTTGATGCTGTGGATGCTTTGGGTTACCCTGTGGCAGCGTCATGCCTAAACAGGAGGGGAGCACACACGAGTCGGTAGGACACAGCGCCTTTGCCAACAAGCTGACCAAATGGTGAGAAGAGCTTTGAACTAGGAATGGCTGAGGAGGGAGGTTACGACGCACAGTCAGGGGAGGAGGTGGTGGACAGGGGTATAAAGCAAAGGGGGACAGGCAAGGGCAACGAGAGGGACCTGATGGAGAAGGATGAGAGACACCTGCCCCTCAAGTGTACGTGTGCAAATGCTCGCGGCCTGGGAAACTCAAAGGAACTAGAGCTCTGCATGCAGTCACACAACTAAAACATCGTTGGAATAACTGAGATGCGGGGGACGGCTCGCATGGCTGAGTGCTGCGCTGCATGGATGCGAGCTCTTCAGGAGAGCTGGCTAGAGGAGGAGGGGGGGGGTGCCTCGTATTTGAAGGAGCAGCTCAGATAGACGGGACAATCAAGAGTCTGAGAGAGAGCGTGTGGGTCAGAAGCAGAGAGGCGAGGCAGTGCTGGTGACATCGTGGTGGCAGCGTGTTGCAGACCCCCCCTACTCGGAGCGAGGATGTGGATGAAGTCTTCCTGAAAGCACGTGGGGAAGTCTCCGTGTCACACGCCCTGATTTTCATGGGGAACTTTAACATCCCCGAGACCTGCTTGCAAGGCGGCAGGACGCAAGCAGTCAGGGAGATTTCTGGAGGGCGTCAGGGCCAGCTTCTCGCTGCAGGCACTGGCGGGGCCAGCCGGGCTGATGCACAGCTGCGTCTGCTGTTCTCCCATAGGGAAGAATTCTTTTTGGGACGTGGTAATCAATGGTAGCTTTGGCTGTGGGGACCATGAAACAGCCGGGTTCTGAGAGGTCCTGAGAGGAGTGGGGAAGGAGAGCAGCAAAGAACAGGTCCTGCACTTCTGGTGAGCACGCAGCTTCTGCAGCAAAACGATAGCTGGGATGCTACGGGAAGCAGCTGTGAGGGGCAAAGGAGGTCAGGGACGCTGGCAGACTTTCATGGACGGCCTCCAGCAAGCACAAGAATGGTCCGTTGCAATACTCAGGGAAACAAGCAGGCATACGAGGAGATGTCTGTGTGTGGAGGAGATGTCTGTGTGTGGAGGGACGCAGCCCAGCACAGCTTCTCTTACATTTTTGCTGCAGGATGAATCTGAAGAGGTAATGAAGAGCATCCAAAGCCCCCCAGCTGATCTCCCAGTTCTTGCAAGTGTGGCAAAGGATGAGACGTCCCAGCAGCTGTCCCAGGATGGGGACCTGGATCTCTGTGTGGCAGGCACGGCTGTCATAGTAGCCTACAAAGGTTCTCCAGACCTGGGTGAGGGAGGCAGGACAGGTAGCAGGGCTGAGGGGCAGCAGCTGCCACCAAAGCCCTGAACCCAAGACTCTGCCCGGGGAAGGATCCCCGGTGAGTCAGAGCTTTGGAGGGCCCTCGCAAAGCTGCTAGCCCCCTGGGCAGCAGAGCAGGGAGAGCTGCCAGACCTGGGCTCCCGCCATGCTCCTTGGGCAGTGCTGCCCTGCACAGGACTGGGGGCCGAGATGGCTCCCGGCAGAGAGGGAAGTGGGGAGAGAAGACCGTGGGAAAAAGAAAGAAACCAAGACCCTCACTCCAGGGCAGAGCCTTGCTGAATGCCTCAACCGGTGCCCAGGCTTGCCTCGCAGGCATCTCTGAGCTGCAGCTGCAGGTGCTCCGGTGTGCAGGGAAGGGGAGACAGCCTGGCTGGAGAGTGCCTGGCTCCTTACCTCCACCGAGGAACAGCTGGCCAGCAAATCGCTCAGCCTCCCAATCCTCCCCACAGCCCTCTCACACGCAGCTGCGCTCCGGCAGTTGGTGAAGGTCAGCAGCATCTGGGAGGAGAGAAAGCGCTGATGTGCCCTGGGAGCTGGTGCCCGCGCCAGCAGAAGCAGCGCTGCTGAAGTCCTGGCTGGACTCGCAGAGTCCTTGTGGCCGGGCAGGTGGGCAGATGCCACCCCCATGGCGGCATCTGCTCCTTTCCGTGCCCTTCCCCAGAACACAGCCCTGTGTCCCTTCTCCATGGAGGCCGGGTTTTTGGGCAGGAGCTTGCCTGGGGGCTCTGCAATGGGGGAATGGGGATACGGCCCCCGGGGAGCTTCAGGGCTGGGCTCTCTGAGCAGGACAGGCAGGTCCCTGTGGGTCTCTGCCCCGGTCAGGTCTGGGGAGGAAAGCGCGAGGGACCGCGAGGCAGGGGAAGAGCAGCACCAGCTGCTGCCGCTGCGGTGCCTAAGGCTGCAGAGGGGAAGTCCCATTGACTGCAGCCAGGAGACACCAGGCTCCTGGAAGAGCAAGGTGGGCCAGCCCTGGCTCCCCCAAGGGAGCTGGGCACCCTCCCTGCAGTGTGCTCTGTGCGTGGCACTGGGCTGGGGACCGTCCGCTCAAGAGTGGACACTCCCTTCCCTCCAGGGTGAGGAACAGCCCCTGCCAACCCCACCCTTTGCCAGTGCCACACCTGTAAGATTGTCTGCAGCTCCGCGAAGCCGGAGGAGGGAGAGCTGAGCAGCAATGTCCACAGCATGCTGTCCATGGCATCCAGGGTCTGCAAGGAGGACAAAGGCTTGTGGCAGTCTTTCTGCGATCCCTCTCACCCCCGGAGTCGGATCTGAACTCCCCACGCCACGGGAGGACACCTGCGCTGCCTCGCGGTGCCCGAGGGAGGGCTCGGGGCAGACAGGCTGCTGTGGGCAGAGCAGCCTGTGGCACTGGACGTGGCCAGGCCCATGGGAAGGGGACGAAGGGATGAGGGTGGGAAAGCAAAGCCGAGACCCTGCCCTGCCTTGGATCTCCGGTTGTCTCTCAGCACGCGGCAGCCAGGGAGCAGCCCAGAGGGACTGGGGGCTCCTGTAGCTCAGCCAGCACTTACCTCAAAGTAGAGAGTAGCGGCCTCGCCCTGCATGTCCGTGTTTGGAGGAAGCAGGAAGACGCTCCTGAAGCAGGCCTCTAAGAGGCTTTCCTTTTTGCCCTCCAGCACCCTCTCCACTTTGCTGCAAAGAGAGAGAGAGGGAACTGTGGGACGCTGGTGCTGGGAGCGGTGCCTCGATGCCTTGGGCAGGTGGACACGGACCTCTGGAGCAGGGGTCCCCGAGAGGGATGGAGGGTGTGCAGGGAGCCCCGCCAAGAGGCACCTCCTCCCTCCCCGACATGGCCTGGGCCACAGGACAGTCCTGGCAGGCAAGCCTCCCGCCTCCCGCCTCCCGCTTTGGGGAAGAGCCGAGAGGTGGCGGGGAGCTGCAGGATCCCTCTGGCCTCCCCTGCGCCCTCCCAACAAGCCGCCAGCAGGGCAAAGCAGAGGCCCTCTGACGGCGCCGCTGGACTCTGCCTGGATGGGGGATGCCCCCGGCCAGGCCCAGGGCCACGGGCTGTGGAGAGGTGCCAGCCAAACCAGGGGCTGGGCAGGTACCTCAAGGCGGCGATGGCAAGCATGGCTTGCTGCCGCACCGCTGTGTGCAGGCGGTCCCTGGGCTCCTCTTCCAGCAGCACCTGCAGAGCACAACCGGGATGGGACCTGGCAGCCGCCAGCACCCAGTGCCAGCAGACCCAGCAGCAGGCAGTGGGGCTGGCGGAGACCCTCTGCCCCCGCCCCGGCACCGGCCCCCAGAGACCCCCTGCCACCCCCGCTGCTGGGGTCTCTGCTGGCAGGGCTTCTCAGCGGCACCCGAGTCCCCTCGGGGCAGCTCAGTGTCCACGCACGCTTGCCCCTGCCCTCCCCCTGCCCATGCGCCGTCCTCACGGTGGGCCGGTGCCCAGGGACCTTGCCCCCTCCCCAGACCTGCCGGCTGTCCCGTCACCTTGATATTCTCTGCCAGCTCAAATCTGTGGCAGAACGCATTCAGGCCCTGTGACAAGCCTTTGTGCCTGCCAGCTTTGCACAGGGTGCAGATGGTCTCCAGGAACTGCGTCCTCTGGGCCTCCTCCTGGCAGCCGCGGGACAGAGAGACAAACGGGGAGCGTGAGAAGGTAGAGACGTGGCCAGCAGGACTGGAGCGCTGGGGCTGCAGTGCTGGGCAGACCACCTGGGGGGAGCAGCTCTGCCCAGCCAGCAGCCCCCCAATAGCCCCGGCAGCAGGCAGCAGAGCCGGCGGCCCCGTCAGGAGGTGCAGGCACAGCTGCCATGGAAATGGCCACGGTTACCTTTTCTGAGCTCTTTAGAAAAGCCTGGATGAACTCCATGGATTCTTTTTCCTTTCTGTACAGAGCCAGCCAGCTGGCAGACGCAGCAGAGGAGGCACCTAGTGAAGGAGGAGAGCAGGGAGGGCTGTAGAGAGGGGCCGAAGGCCAACGCGAGGACAGGAAGGAGCTCTGCCCTCCGTCCAGCCCCATGCCCGCTCCCCTGGCGCAGTCTCCCCGTGGGTGTCCAGGCTGGAGGGTGCCCGGCAGATGGGCTGCGATGCCGGAGCGCAGCGCGGCGCAGAAAGCCACGAGTGCACCGGGCTTAGGAACTGGCTTGCAGGCAGGCTGGAAAGGTCCCCGTCCCCCACCACCGCTGCCTCCTGCCAGGCCAGCTGCCTCTTGCTGCCCGTATGCCGGGGCAGGAGCCGGGTGCCCTCTGCTCTCTCCCGCCCTGGGGGAGGCTGTGCTGGGGCTGGCTCCCAGCCCTGAGCAGCATTCCGGCAGTGCCACGCTCCCCGCCCATGGGACCCCCACTGCCGGTGTGCCGGGGAAACAGGACGCTGGCGTTGATCAGGGTGCGGTCGCTGGCCCCAGCCCGCTGGGGCCCCTCACTTACTGGTCTGCAGCGGCCTGGGCACGCACACCTCGTAGGGCTGCGGGGGAGAGCTGCTCTTCTGGGGAGCCCTCTTCTCCACCCAGGCCTCCCTGGGGCGTCTGGGGGGTCTCTGCGCCATCCTGAGCGGGACGGAGGAAAGGGGTAGGGGCGGGGAAGGGGGAAGCTTCGGTGAAATGCCTCGGCACCGCGGGGCTGCCGGGGGTGGCGGGGAAAGACGTGGGCTGTGCTCAGGGGCTCCTCGCCAGCTCCACGCTCCCGCCCTGTCCCGTCGCCGTCCTGCCGGACACTGTGGGGCAGGGGCTGCGTCTGCGTTGACCATATGCAGCGCCACAGGGTGTCAGAGAGGCGGGTCACAAAGGGCACCGTTGTGACCCGCCACTCAGGCCGGGAGGGGCAGAGTGTCCTCCGCGGGGGGCACGTGGCCCGCTCGCCCCTGGGCACGTGGGTCCTCTTGGGGTGCCCCAAGCCCCACGTTTGCCCTCATGTTCCCTGGAGACCTCCCTGTTGCTCTCCAGCTGTCCCAGAGCCCCGTGTTCACGTGTCCCGGCGTGCCCCCAGCACCTTCCGTTCCCTTCAGAACGGCGAGAAGCCCATTTCTGCAGGGGCTGCATGCAAGTGTTACAATTTGAGTGTTTTGGCCTGTGGGGAGTGTTCTCTCCAGGCAGGGGTGTCTTATGCTTGGGTTTTAGCAAGATGGAAGCTTCTCCCTGCAGCGCTTTCTGCTTTAAGCTCGGAGCCGGATAAGGAAATGTCAGGCTAGTATCCTAGCCGAGTGTTTCTGTTCCAACTGACTTTTTGTGTTGCTAATGAAATCTTTGGTAATCTCATGCAAATCTTTAATCCTTCCTGTGATGATGCTACACTGGCCACAGTGCGCAGTTCAGCACAGATGGGACGAGATGCTCTCTTCACATTGCTACAGTTTCTGGCATCTTACAATGCACATCCTTTCCTCCGTTCTGAAAAATCTTTCAGCAAAAAGATGTTTACACCTGCTCCTCTCCTCTGATCGTTGTTTGCTGTTACAACTGTGGACGGAACGTTAACATGGTGTATTGCTTACGAGATGCTACCAGAATGGGAAACGTGAACAAAAGATGCTCTCTTTTCTAAACGGTCTTACCATGTTGACTCTGTCCCCTCATTTACAGTCTAAGAGACAGAGAGCTTGAAGGGTGGTTCAGAAATGTCTTCTTTAGACATACGGATCTCATTGGGATCCAAATAAAAGTTGGCCGATGTGAACAGCATCTAAGCTGCTCTTTATTTGTGCCTTTAGAGATTTCTAGATATTGCTAAGGTGGGCAGCAGAGAGGACAAACACTACTTGATGATGTCTGCAGTCACGGATGACAGAATCACAGAACGGCTGAGGTTGGAAGGGACCTCTGGAGGTCACCTGGACCTGGGCCAAGCCCCTGCTCAAGAAGGGACTCCCAGAGCTGGTTGCCCAGGACCATGTCCAGATGGCTTTTGCGTCTCTCCAAAGGTGGAGACTCCACAGCCTCCTTGGGCAACCTCTGCCAGGGCTCAGCCACCCATGCAGTAAAAAAGTGGTTTCTGATGTTCAGAGGGAACCTCCTGTGTTTCCGTTTGTGCCCATTGCCTCTGGTCCTGCACTGGGGACCACTGGAAAGAGCCTGTCTCCGTCCTCTTTGCACCCTCCCTTTGGGTATTGATACACATTGATGAGGTCCCCCCGAGCCTTCTCTTCTCCAGGCTGAGCAGTCGCAGCTCTCTCAGCCTTTCCGCAAAGGACAGGTGCTCCAGTCCCCTCATCATCTTCGCGGCCCTTTGATGGACTCTCTAGTATGTCCATGTCTCTCTTGTGCTGGGGAGCCCAGAACTGGACACAGTGCTCCACGTGTGGCCTCACCAGTGCCGAGTACGGGGGAAGGATCACCTCCCTCGACCTACTGGCAATAGTCTCACCGCCTGCAGAAGCTCTCATTCACCTCTGACTTCCCTGGAAAAGAACTCTTAGGTGTCTGTAGCTCCGTCCACATATATACATATACATATGTTTCTTTATTTCTTTTTTAATTTCCAGAGCTATGACAAAGGGAAAAAAATGAGCTACCACATGCCTCTGGGTTGTTTCCCTTCTTAAAATATGTTAGGATGTGCAAGCGAGTTTAACCCTGAGGTTAAACTTACAGTGTAACAAAGTGAGAAAACGCTGGAGATGGCAGACCACGAAAGGAGACTATAAACCTGCTGCGCTGACTTGCTACCTGCTACCGCATGTGTTTGACTTGCTCCTGTAGTCCGGCAGACCTGCAGTGCTCCCCCAGCGTCCGCGAAGGGGCACGCCAGAGAGGACAGCGGAGGGGTCAAGCCTCCCTAACCAAGGGTTTTGTTGGTCTCTGCTTCTTCCACGATTCAGACCTTAATCTCTGCCAGGAAAAGGGTGGCCCCACTGACTTTTGTTTTCTGTTATCCCATAGATATGGAAAATGCCAAAAGGATCAATAAATCCATTCCTTAGAAGAAATAAGTCACGTGAATGTTTCCTTGTTTTACATCTCTTTGCCTTCAAAACCCTTTCAAATCTCACTGCAGTTGCAAAGGGCAGGTCTGGGTTCGTCCTGTTTGTCCTGATGGGCTAAGACTGCCCCTGCTAAGACCGCAGGTGGAAACTGGCTGTGCCTATACTCCCGTACGGGCTCTCCTTCACCGTCTGCTGACGAACAGGTGTATTGACTGTGTTACACGTCAGCTTGCTGTCTACTTATGAAACGGCCCTCAGTTCAGATCACAGGCCTAAGCCCAGGTGGTCGCACTTAGTTTGTTTTCTGTTTCTTCTTGTTCCGGTTCTTTTTCTTCTGAACATCCTTGCCAAGGTCTACACAGAAATCCGAGCATGACGTCAGTTTGCCATACCCGTGCAGAAGGATGCTTGCAGTCGCACACACATTCCTCTCTCTCCCTCCAAACGTGGACAGCTCGAGGTAGACTTCCAGAAGATACCAGCTCTTCTCTGGATTCTCTTTTGTTCTTTGCTCGTGAAATATGGTAATATTTTTTTAGGTATGCCTTCGGGAGACCTATTTCTATCTAACATTGACAGGATAATGAGAGGGTGACTCATAGCCCACCCTATTGCTATTTTTATAGCGTGATCCTACCACAGGGCAAGGCTCTAGAAAAGGATGTTACATGACCGTACGTTAACCTAAGAAGCAGAACTCTGAAATGAAGTGCCTCGTTCTTTCCCGTCAGTGCAGGAGAAGTCTACCTCCACTGACTGGGGGAAAAACAAAAAAAATCTAACCTCAAAAGCAAACTTTCACATGGCAAAATTTAGGAAAGACGAATCCACGCTGGCTTGCACTTGCCAGGCCAGAGTTTTCACTGGCAATTGGTGGAGGTCCTCGTCTTCAGTCCTGCTGTTGTTTGTCACAATATGTCTCCCAATCTTGGGAAGTTCCTGTAAAGGACACGTGTTAAATGATGTCGAAAGCTGCTGCCTCCACCAGACTCAGGCACCCCAGGATTCCTGCTCTGCAGCCACTGGAGCCCATCCTGACGCACCCTGAGGACTCTCTGTCCCAGGCCAATGGATGGGGCTGCTGCTTTCCCCTTTGCAGGCTCGGCCAGTAGGACGCCTGAGTGGGTACCCCACAGAGGGGTACACACACACACACACACACACACACACACACACACACATACACAGGCATACAGGAGACACTCGTACAGCCAGCCCCACACATTGCCACAAGCAGAGCATTGCCTTGAACAACACCCATGTATAAGACTACCGCATCTTGCATAAAAGATAACTGGAGACAGTCAAGTCCCACTCCTCCTCTCGGGCTGAAAAGGACTGAAGCTCACTGGTGAAAACACACGTGGTATCGCTCTCGCGATTCACAAGCACGCCCACCTTCACGGATCCCTCAAACGTCAGCGTGGGCCCTCCATCCATCTAACACCCCTGCCCAGATGTGCGTGGTCCCACAGGCCACCCCCAACTCTCCATAATCCTCATAGAATAGAACGGAATCATTTAGGTTGGAAAAGACCTTTGAGATCATTGAGTCCAACCGTAAACCCAACACTGCCAAGTCCACCACTAAGCCATGTCCCTAAGTGCCACATCTACACGTCTTTTAAATACCTCCAGGGATGGGGACTCAACCACTTCCCTGGGCAGCCTGTTCCAGTGCTTGAGAACCCTTCCAGGGAAGAAATTTTTCCTAATATCCAATGTACACCTCCCCTGGCGCGCCTTGAGGCCCTTTCCTCTTGTCCTCTTGTTCCAGCTACAAAGACCAGGCTGGCCCTCCTCAAGCCTGCACCTGTAGGTTCTTAACAGCTCATCAGCTAATTAATGGCTGAACAGTTTTGGTCTTTGTTAGTGTTGTGGATTACCCTGGGTAGTCAGCTCAGCCCCACACCCTCGCTCACTCCCCCTTCCCAGTGGGATGGGGGAGAAAAGAGGAAGGGCAAAAGTTGCAAGGCGAGAACGGGAAAATGCAGAGGGAGAGGTTGGATTGTTGTAGCCCGCGTAGTGAGGAACTCAAGACTTCAGGAGGAGAAAATCAACATTAAAAGCTGCAAAAATCCTAATGGGAAAAATCAACGAGCTGGAGGACAGTGACTCGGCAAGACTCCAGATCAGCCCAGTGCATGGGGCAGCGGACCCCCACCCTTCACACCCTGGCTGAAGCCTGCCTGGCCAGCAAAGGCTCTGAAGTATCTCCGTCAGGGAGCATGCTAACACCTCACATAGTGCCTTGCTACTCTTTGCCATCTTTTGTGTAAAGCGGGTTTTTTGGTGAAATTGCACACACCCTGCTTGCAAAGCCTCTGCACGTGGCAAAAGATGCAACAAAGGCACCCAGCAAGGGAATGCTGCATCTGGCACCTAAAGTGATTTTTTTCTTGGAGAAGGCAAAATTGCCACTCAGCTTTTTCATCTGCAGCCACATCTCAATGCTCTTGCGTAGTCTTCCCTCGGATTCTGTTCAGCCCCAGCTCATGGAGAGTTCACTCATTCAAGTCAATCACCATTTCTTTGCTGGAATTCTTACCGATAATAGTAATTGACTGACTGCACTGCTTCTCCTCTGCTTTAAATTGCACCGTCATCCGACACTACACTAAAAAAGACTGACAAACCTCCAAAAAACACCACCACACCAACGCTGGGCACTCTGAGAAACCCCAATGCTCTCCATGGCACTAGGAAAAAATGAAGCCTCTTATTTCACTTGACCTGCTAGCTGGGTAGCTTCCAGTACTTTTGCATAATCTTCCCTTGGATTTTTGTTTTAAAGCTTTCCTCCTGGTATTTGCAGTGTAAAAAAGGTCTTAGACCTACAGAGCAAAAGATTACAACAGAAAATCTTTTTAAAAAACTCTTCTCTCGCTACATCTAAGCCCATCCTCTTAACAGACACCATAACATTTTCCGAGAACATGTTATGGTTATGAAGGATCAACGACTGATTGATTCCTTAGCTGTTTAGGTTCACCTAACTAAAGGGAACTCTAGGGAAATGCATGTTTTCAAGTACTTTGGTACCTCAGCATTTTTAGCCGACAACAACAACTCTGCCAGTACTCACTTCTCAGTGAAAATCACATTCCCTCCACTGCAGATGACAATGGATTCCCACATTACACTGTGCCTTAGTGAAATGCAAAATAAATGTTAGAAGAGTTGCTGCTGTTAAAACAAGGCTGTTAACCTCACTGAAACAGCACTTGTTCATTTTTGTTACTTATTAAACAGAATTGAAATCATTTTTTCTGCTAGAGTGAGAAAGGCAGACATTTAAAGTTCAGCCTCTTTTTCAAGCAATGTTATGCTAGATATCGACCTGTGGTCCACTCACGTGCTAAGCTTGGTGGGTGTATGTTCCCACCGCAAGACACACACACACAGACCCCCCGCAGACTCCTGGGCCAGGCTTCTGCCTTCCACCCCACACTGTGCAACACGTACGCTCCTTCGCATTTCGTGTTCCTTGCTTCCCATTACCCTAACCCTTCACCTCACCCTGATCACGTGCTAAAATCTGTAGCCATCTTGCTCAAAGACCAACACAAGATCTGCCTACAGCGCTCCTCAACCTTCCGCTCTGGACTGCGCAACGTGCCTCACTCCTTCCCATGCTGAGCTGAGCTCCCTATTCTGCATCATCCTAACGCCAGTCCTAAACCCAACCCACATGCAAAGCCTGGCAGGCAGGTGGAAGGCATGGCTGAGAGACAAACAGCAGGACTGCAGCTTCCCACACCAGCCCTCATCTTCCCACTGTGCCTTCTACAACTCAGGTCACTCCTGCACCTGCCGAGCCTCTGACTTCTTGTAGCCCTCACCATCCATTGAGGCCTTCAGCAGTCCGCATGGATTATGAAATCTTTCTGATTTCATAATCAGATTATCACTATGCCATCCTCAGAAGAAAAAGAGAGCATCTTCTGAAATTTACCTCGCTGTCTTTGGGGAAGAGAAAACCCCAAACCAACACACACAACATCATCATTTGGAAAGCAGTCTACAAGGCCTTGCAGGGCAACCCTTACCCACAGGTGCTGCAAGCCTAAAGACAGCAGAACAGAAGAGAGACAAGAGAGAACGTGCACCAAAAACTACTGTGATACCAGGCCCTTGGTTTCCAGCACGGGGCTTTGGCGGGGCTTTGATTTTTCCATCACTGTAAGTAGCTCTACTCAGAAAATAAACGTAAAAGGTGGTCAGACATCTAGATTGGGAAGGAGGGGGTGGGGGAAGGGAATTAAAAAAAAAAGAAGACAAAAGAAACCCCATCATTGCCACACTCCTCCCAGGGAAGACCTTGGGACTCTGACAACTGCCTGTAGCTCCCCACTTTCTGCTTGAGGAACACGCTTCATTGCCCTTAGGACCAGAAGGGCAGTGGGAGAGTGAGAATAAGAGCAGAGGAAAACAGGTAGAGAACAGGACTTGTGCTTTGAACCTGTATTCCTGAGACTCCTTCTGTAATAGCAGTAGTCTTGTAGTTTATCTTTCTTTAAGAACTGGACCTGGACTAATAACATTTCTTCCATTTGGATTCACATTTCAGTTATAGTAATAAGAAGAGTCCTGACTTCACATAGAAGGTCTGTTCCCTTTTTGCCCTTAACAGGAGTTTGAGCAGAAAAGATTTCTGTCCCACATAGCTCTTTCAGCAAGTTCTCGAGATGCATAATTTCCAAGGGCACACTTTTTTTGCCCTCTCTCATGCCCTATATACTTAAGGCAAGAAAGACCATAGCCACACCATCTTTAGAAAATCAGCACGCAAAGCTTCTCTTTTTCACTCCTTTCTGTTAAAAAGAGTTGAGAAGTTAATGGACAGATTTGCCCTTACATTGAAAGTTTTCAGGAGAGTATGAAAAACCTCTTTTGGAAAGGATTAGGCACCCAGCACACAAAACCAAACTAAGCTCAAAGTTCCGTGTTCAGCGACTCCTGAAATTTGCCAAGGCAAAAGGGGGAAGCCAGAAACCAAAACAGGCAGAGACACACACCTGACAAAGCAAACATGGAGACAATGGCAAGAAACAAACCTCACCAGTCACACTAACTGATGGGCTGTCAAGAATCCACAGGCTCCCCTTCCAGGAAGATCCAGCTGGACTTTGCAAGCTGCAAGACTGTCATCCAGGGGGCTTGTTTTACAAGGCAGGCCTTGTTTTCCTTAACTGTTTTCCTATTGCAGAAAGCAAAAGGAATGTATACCTCTCGCTAGGCATCCTTTTCAGCTTTGAAAGACAGAGACGTAGTTTGAACTAAAGTCACACCAGAGTTATATATTGGAGGGACAATACAAAAAGTGCTTCTTGCTTTTTTTAAAATGCTGAACGACTCATTTATTGTCTTGGAAAATGGCATTTTCAAAGGTCTGGAGCACTCAACAAAGTAGGAAGAATTAAAAAAAAAATAATCAAGGATATAGTCCGGCAATGGAAAAAGAAAGAGGTTAAGCTTTGCAGACTAAAAGGGGGAAGAACGCCTTTGGAAAACATCTAAACGTGTTCTGGTTGAATACAGCGGATCCTGTTAAGGCCGACGTGGAGTCTGACCTGCGAGGATCTTCTGAGAGCAAGGCAGATGACACAAGAGCCCGACGACAAAGCTAGTCTTAGCACAATTCTGCTCTGCAGCTGCATCTGAAGGGTAGAGGAGGCCGGCAGAAAAGGCTTTCTACATCATCATAGGCTGCCTTGCTGGGCTTTGCGAGCACCCCCTCCCAGCGCTCCTCCTTCCACGCTGAAGGACCCCGTATCACCCAGTCTGCCCAACTGCTGCCCTGAGCACCCCTGCACTGATAGGCAGCGCTGCCTCCCAAAATACGCTCACCCCTCAATTTCTCTCCCTTGCACACTCACACAGAATGAGCAAAGGCACTAGTGTGGAGATTCGGGAACTGACTGGCAATGGGTGTACGTGGCAGGGATGCAGCTTTCCCAAGTACTGCACTCTGCAGGAGAGGGAAACGCCCCAGTGCCACAGGTGAAAGGCTTACATGCTGCCAAGCCTCATTTTCAGAGATGAGTTTAACGAAAAACCAACGAGTTTTGTTTTCTGTCTTGTGACTCTCTTGACAAAACCCACCCATGACTCGCAAACAGGGGAACTGAATGCTCTTGGTTGTGAGACCGTCCAGGTCACAGTCCCTCCCCAGCCAAAACCAGCACTTCCCACCTACTGCATCAGGACTAACCTGGGCTGGCCTTCAGTTGTGCTGCGCTGGTGGGAGACCCCCCTAAACAGCACTGATAGGGAGCTCCAGGGTCACATGAAATGCCAGATACATTAGTCCCACTCAGCCACTCGTTGCCGAGTAGAGATTAAAGAAAGAGTAGAAATTAAAGCCGAGTAGAGATTAAAGAAGAAAGAATAGGGGAGAGGAAAAAGAGGGAGGAAGAAGAAGAACGGCTACAGACAAATACATATGTTTGTTCTATTTTATTTTTTCCACCAAACCTTTTTGTTACGCTCAGGTATTTCTTTGCAGGTGTCTGTTCGCAATATAGATACCATTTGGAAAGGATGGAAAAGATGGTGGAGTTTGCAAGGAGCTAGTCTGAGGAGGGCAGTGCATGCCAGTGCCGGTGAAAATCTGCAACGTTCAAGCAGCCGGCTGGACATCCAAATTCACACCCTGTAAGACAGAAACGTAAGGCGGAAGGCAATCGTTTGTGGCACAGCCACAGCCTTCCTAGCTGAAGGCACAAGTGGCCATGGAGGTAGATGCCACACATACTGACGGTCCCAGCTGGCAGCAGGGATGCCATTACGTGCAGCCAGAGGGACCCCAGTCCTGCTTAACGCCTGTGTGGAGAAACGGAAGCTTTTGGACCAGAAGGCGTGGCACAGCTGTAAGCTCGGCACGCCTGAGGTTTCTGTGGTGGCCATGGAAATTCTGTGCCACGGAGGGTGCCAGGGAGAAAGCTGCATATGCAGAGCTCCTGCAGGTGACTGGAAGCTCCTTGAATGAAGCCCCTGCCATTCTGCAGGTCCCTAACTGAGCTGCATTTCGCCAGTGAGCTCCTGCCCATCTCAGCCAGCACACCTGTAGCTATGCCCACAGTTTTGAAGTCTGCCAGGTGCCTGCGTGCGAAGCGCAGAAGATAACCTCCAGACGCAAACCCTTCTCATGGCAAAGCCATTGGTAGGCAGGCAGAGGGGAGGAGCCTAAGGAGTTCTGCTGCTAGAAGGAGTGCTGCCAGCTGGAAGGGAAGGAGGAGCGGACGTATGACCTACCTGCGTGCCGAGTCCCCCCATTTTTCCCCAGTGTCTGCAGCGCTGCTTATACACCATAATGGTTTGTAGAGTTTTGCTGCAGACGCTGACTTGGGGGCAATGCTAGGCAGAAGGGTGTGTTGTTTTGAGTCCCCTGACGGGTTCAGACAAGGCAAAAGCTTTGGAGATAGCTGTCCAAAGTCCCCTGGGCATCTGGGGCTTTGCCTGTCACCCGTGCCTTTTTAAACAGGTTTCTGCTCCCCTTTAGCTGGGGAAAGATAGGGAGCAGCAGTAGCCGGCTGACCATCCGTGGGTGGTGAGGAACAAGAGCAACAGAGAGGGCTAGGGTTTTAGAGGGCCTCTGCTTTTAATGTGACCCGAAATCAGAAGTGTCTTCAATCGTGTGTTTGCACCAGGGTCTGCGAGAGAGCTGTAGCCATTGCTGATGGAGCAACAGTAGCCCTCAAGAGAAACAATAAGATAGTGTATCTTTCCGTGCCTCAGAAAGAAAGGCTCGACAACAGAGGTCATAATAAAGAGATGTTTAATTAGATAACTTCATTTCCACCCTTCTGTTTTAGGTCTATCTGTGGCGGGACTCTGCTGCCTGATAGCAGTCCGCTGCCCTGTCCGTGTTGGCCTTCATGCACGCTGCCAGGCGGGAGAACATCCGTCCGCTGGAAGTACCTTCCAGGCTGAAGAGGTGCTCCAGTAAGGAAAGGCAGCAGCTCTGCCGCAGCAGCCAGGCTAGCCTCTTCTTCCTGCCACACAAGAGAAACTGCTGGGCCCAGAGGCTCTGGCTGTACAGTGTGAAATCGGACAGGGCCAGGGGAAAGCAGGGCGGCAGACAAGCCAGTTACACCTCCTCGGAGGAAAGGGAGCTGATGGAGGGAGGGCTGCCGGAGCGGAAGGGGGCAAACAAAGAAGTGCTGCCGGGGGAAGCTGACCGCTCGAGAGGGCGTGTTGGCAGTACAGCCCCAGGGGAGCCAAGCAAAGCCGGGAACCGGCAGGAAAAGGGGTATCGCCCTCTGAGCTTCCTCATTCTCACACCTCACCTCCACCTCCTGCTCCTTCCCCATGTCCTTCTGGTCCTGCCTCCAGACCCCTGCCCCTCTTCAGCCTCCACTCCCTGTTTACAGCTCTCTGCTCCCAGCTACCACCAACCCCCTGCCGCAGCCAACACGTGCTAGAGACACATCCCCAGCTGCAAGCTGCTTTTTACCCAAAGGCGTGCTTTGTTCCCAGGGCTGCACGGGGAGGGAGGGAGGGTAGGAGGGAGGGAGGGGGACAGTGTGGGGCTCTGCCGTTCCCTGTTCTACCCGCACATCGCTCCTTAATGCCTCGGTCCTGCTGAGGCCTATGCGCCAGGTTAGGTGTGGCCTCAAGTGTAGGCAGGTCTGGGCCCAGATGCCTGGGATGAGGTAGGAAATGGCTCTTCCTCCCCTGGGTTCTCAGTTCTGCTTCTTACCGGGCCTCCTGCGGAAGGGAGGATGCTCTTCTGGCAACATAAGCGGCACACTGCAACTCTTCCGCCTGAGACTCCACAAAGGCTCCAACGGAGGTCCGGGGGAACTGCCTTTTGAGCAGGCTCAAAGCCTCCCTGATCATTTTCTTTGCCAGCTTCATGCGTCCCAGATGACAGCAGACCTGCACAGGAAAAGGGAAACATCCCGATATGGACTAGTTGCCTAAGAGACTGCAGGAATCTGCCAGCGGCTGGACATGCCAGCGATGTCCTCTGCAACTGGGGAAGGCATCCAGCTCCATCCCCCAGGAGATCCCTCCAGACCTCCCCGTCTCTTTACCTCCCCTTTGAGGCTGAAGAAGGTGGCCTCTTCAAAGCGGGCTATCACATTCGCTTTCTCCTCCACCGAGTTCCTCAGGACCTCTGCTTCGTTCAGCTTCACGAGAGCCTTTGCGCAAGCACACAGAGAGCAGGTGAGCGTGGGTGCAGAGCCCATGGCCAGCCTCGTCCTCCCCCGTTGCCTCTGGCATCTGTCTGAAGAGGGCCTGTCTCTCCCCCTGGTGCTGCCCGCTCAAACACAGTCACGCTGGCTCAGAGCACAGGCACCAGTCATCCTTCAGACCGCCTCCCTCCTAACGCCCCTCGTGCTAAGGGCACAGTGCCCTGTGTCTCTTGCCGCAGAAGAGGCAAACCGGAGGAAAAAGTCAGCATCTGACCCCAACGTTTCCCTTCCGAGACCCCGCGAAGGCATGCCCTATTGCAACGGGGAAGTTGTCCTGCCCAGAGCCAGGCGACTGAGAGGACTCCGTGCACAGCGGGTGCTGGCAAGCAGGGCAACTCACCATGTAGCTGTTGGAGACATGCAGGTAGGCAGCCGCACACTCCAGAAGGTAGTAAAAGGCTCTGGCAGCATCGCCCATTGCCGTGTAGTGGCGAGCCAAAGGCACAAGCACCGATTCCACGATGGCTTTGCATTCACATGAGCGTGCGCCGTTGTGCTTCCCGTCGGTCTTGCTGGGCAGCTCAGTTGTCTGTTCGCTCCTTGCCAGAAACCGCCATGCCACACTAGTCAGAGGACAGTTCCCAGGGGAAGAAGAGAGCAAAGAATACACGGGCGTCACCTATCCTGGTCTTTCTCCCCACAGAGACTGCATCAGAAGCCCTTTGTTCAAAGCAGAGCACGAGGCCACGGGCAGGCAGGACTCAAACAGGTGCTTTGTAGGTAGGAAGAAAAAGACAAGCTGGGCTTTCTGTCACCTCCCACAGGCAAACCACCCGAGTCCCTGTGGCGGCTTTTCCCCTGCAGCTTTTGCAGCGCTACTCTGTAGGAACTGGAAAGCAAGGGCTCGCCAGTGTAGTGTGACCATCCCTCTGAGCCCACGGGCTTCCTCAAGCACTCTCTTAACTCCATGGCCATCTCCTCCCAGCTCCCACCCCACAGAAAGCCCTAAGCTAGCGTCACAACCGGCAGCCAAATGCCGGTGCTTCCTTTGCTCCTCTGGAGACCTGGAACTCACTGGCTTCAAAAATAATCAAAACCTTGTCTGCTCACCCAAAATCCTCCTCCATGAAAGCCTGCTGCTGCTGCTGCAGAGCATCTGCAGCATCTGGAAAGGAAACAGGGGGTTAGATACCTCCTCACATACCCCGGGCTAAGAGCTGCTCTCCCTTTCCCAGTGGGCTTGCAAGGATCCTTGCAAGAGTCCCAACACACTGAGGAAAGTCTGCAGTGGTCGTCCTCACCTCCCGGGCTCATCCCTAGCAGATCTACTCCCACCCGATCCCCAGCACACACCCCTGGCCTCCTGGAGAGCCCGGGCTGCGGAGCATGGTGCACAGCATACCCTCAGCGGCGTGGGTCCTATCCCTCTTCAGCTCTTCTCCTGCGAGCACCAAGGCCTCCCAGCTGCGCGAGTCGTCCTGGTCAGCAGGGGCCTGACAGCTCCCTCCGTCCTGGGTGCTGGGGACGGCGAAGCGGTGGAAGGCAACAAAGTCCCCTTGGCTGCAGCTCTTGCATTTGTGTGCGTACCGCTCCAGGAAAGCGGCACACTTGCGGTGCAAGGCGACCCGCTGACTCTCGGGCCACAGCTCATAGGCAGCCTCCCGCAGCAGCAGAACACAGAAGGCCAGGACGCCAGACTGCCGCTCCACGGTCTTCTTGCTCGGAGAGGGACGCCCCACACCTGCAAGGCAAAGGGCTTTGGCATCAGCCCAAGCTGGGACCAGGGCTCAGGGCCATCCCAGCCGGGGCACAAAAGTCATGCCTTGGTGCGCATCCTTGGCGGCGAACCAGCGCTGCTGCACACCAAGCCTTGCAGCACGGGGCAAAAGGGCCCGGCTTGCCTTGCTGACGCTAGCACAGCCCTGGGGACACAGTGCTCAGCTGCGCTCCAAGCAGGAGCTAGGGATAGTGCCGCCAGCCGAAGCAAGCCCTGGCCAGTGCTTTCTCCCCGCTCCTGGCAAGGCAGTCCCCAGCCTCCTGAGCTTCCCCTGCTGTGCCACAGGGGAATCAAAGCTGAATAAAAGCCTTTTGAAGGCCCCGGGGCACTCTGGAGGGCATCTTTGATCTGGATGCTGCAGGCAGCTGGGAGAGGATGTCAGGGATTCCACATGTCCTCCCACACCTGCGCTACGAGCAGCGCTTGGAGGCAGGGGAGCAGAGGCACTTGGGATGGCTGGTGGGAACTTCCCTCCAGCGCAAAGCTGTTGTGCTTTGAGAGTGACTTGTAAGATCTCTGAACAACCCATCCCAAACGGCCGTGCCTGCCTGAGCTCCCGCCACCCATCACCAGGGGGAAGCGCACCATGCCCTGGGGAGCCCCGCCGGGACACAGCTGGGAGCTCCCTTGTCCACCTTACTGCTACCACTTACCGCTCTCTGCCTGCAGAGAGGTGGCTGGCCCCTTGGGAGGACCTTGGACATCTTCTGGCACCTCTGGGTTTTTCAGCCACTTAAGGATGTTGTCCCTCACCAGCATGTCCAACAAGCAATTCATCTTGTGCCTGATGCCAGCGGGAAGGATGTGTGACAGCAGCTGGGTGGTAAACACTGGCCCGATGACAGCTGCAAACTTCAAAACCATCTGCTTCAGCAGCTTGATCCGGTCCAGCTGAGCCAGCACAATCTCTGTCAAAAAGAAGCACCACATCTCTCTCTTGCCTGTTCCCCATGCTCAGGCTGGACAGGCTGGAAAGTTTCAACACATGAAATGGGGTAGGCTTTGGCCTCCTCTCCTTGGGACTGCACCTGCTGGGCAATCGCAACCCAGGGGAGGCATCTTCAGAGTGGCTCCGCTCCTGTTGGAATCGTAGGCCACAAGGCCTGCGGAAAAGCGAGACGCTCAAACAAACGCCCCCCCACCAAGGCTGAGCAGGGCAGGATCCAGCAGGTTCATGCATCCCATGATACGCCCTACCAGATCTGGAGTAGGTTTTGGCCCAACCGTGCACACAGAGGACAGAGAACTTTCCCCACTGCAGCTCAGAGGCGGACTCAGAGCTCCCCACAACGGTTGTCTTAACTTGGCCAGATGAAACTATTCCTTTCTTGTGGTCTTCTTCCTTTTTGTTTTTTTGGACAAAGCAACTTCATAGCAGGCATGCTTTGGCATGACGTTTCTTCAGGGCTCATACAAATGGCTCTGGCTAGAGAGGAGGGACACTCATTGACGGTTCCCCCATCCAGGTCCCCTGGCTTCGGGGGGATTTCCGTGCCAAGCCACAGAAAAAAAAAAGGATTTGGTTTGGATTAAGTGCCTTGAGACCAGCGTTAGCTGGGGAACTTAGAATAGCGAGGTAGAAGCCCTGTTCAAAGTTGAATCAGAGGCAAGTCAAAGATTTTTCCCAGCAGCGGATTTGTTTCGGTGAGAAAAGGGAGTCATTCTACTGTTGCACCAAGAACCTTTTCTCGCCTACCTGCTGCTGGAAAGCAGCCAGCAGGCTCACAGCTGGTCCATGCCCAGTAGGCTGCCCGCAGCCCCAGGCCTGTTTCTAGTTGGACCGGAGCCACTTCCCAGCAGAGCCCCCAAGCTGAGAGGGTGACTCTGCAGCACGCAGATGACCAGCCTCCCTCTAGCCGATGCCCCGGGAAGGGGCCCCAGCACAGCCGCGAGCCGGCAGAGCGGCGCTCGGCCCCTCACCTTTCAAGGTGGCAGGCAGCACGGCGCTCTCCAGGTTCGCATCTGGTCTGATGAAGCAGACCCTGCCCTCATTCCCCTCGCCCGAGCTCGAGGTTGCTGCCAGGGGTGAAGCCTCGACTGCAGAAGCTGGGTGGAGCAGGAGAGCACAAATAAGGCCATTTGCAAAGTGACTTGCAGCTTGCAAACCTTTCAAAATTCACCTGAGATGGGACAAGTCCCACCTTACGTGGGCCAGTGCGGGCACCCTGACCTGCCTGCGCTTAATCACGTGGCCATGAAGCAGAGCAAAACAGTTCCCACTGCAAGCGTTTCTTTGCATAGCCCTCCCCAAGACGTTCTGCCTTCAGACCAGCTTTCCCAAACAGTCAAAGCTTCCAGACTTCCCAGGGGGCGACTGAACGCCCCGGGACAGAAAGCAGCAGCACTGCTGCCTTTGCCAGTGCTACCTCCACAGCCAGGGAAGTTGCCGCTGATCATGCAAAATGTAGCGTCAGTCCTGGCTGTTCCCAAGGCCACGGCACTCTGGCTGGCATTGCCCTCTCGGTGGCATTACCACCGTTTTCTTCCGTTACCAGCACCTTTGTGGAGATTTATGGTTTTGGATTCAAGTTTCCCAGGCCCGTCCCTCCCCTCAAGCTGGGGTTTGTTCTCAAGTGAGCCGGTGTTTGGCCAAGGTAAATTACACGCCCATCAGAATGCCTAAGAAACACACGTGCTTCGGAACGATTTCCCCTGTGTTTTAGCCCCCCACCCCCCACCCTAAGAATTTAGGCCTCTCCAAGCCACCAGAACTCGCTAGCCCCTGCTTTGGCTGGCCCAAAACAAGGCATGCAGGAGCCCACACCTCCGCCAGACCAAGTCCTGCACTGCTGCAGGATCTGACTCTGCCCAGATCCATGGGGGAATGACGGCGCAAGACTGTGCTGTGGAGAATGCGCCACAGCAACTCGCTAGTCAGCAGCAAAGGTGCTTACTGATCAGGCTCTCCCAGTTGTCCTCTACTTTTTCACCGTGCCTCCGGGTGCGGAACAAGAGCATGTTGTTGCAACGAAGGCAGCGCAGCAGCTCCTCGCAGTAATATGGGATCCCCGAGCTCCTTTGGATCAGGAACCTGGACAGGAGCAGACCCGGCAGTGGCCAGCACAGGGAAAGTAAGGTGAAACATGGTTCAGGTGGGCGGCGAGCCACTCGGGCATATCAGGGTAGCCAGCATCTTCGCCAGAGCTACACCTCACTTTTGAAAGGGATGGTCCTCCCGCTGGCTTGGGCTTTTGGGCCCCCCTGAACCTCCAGCCTTCGCTGAAGTCCATGGGAAAAGAATTGTGGTCAATGCCCAAAGCACAGAGCAGCGAGCCCTGCCTTTCCTCTCCTCAGGAGCCTCGACCCTCTCTGGCAGCAGGGCAGACCTCTGCCCCAGGGAATCTCCCCCACAGCCTGGCCACCTAGACCAAGGCCTTTTCACACCCCAGCCACGCTTGGGCTCGGGACTCTTCCTCCCTTCTTCCCTGTGCAACAGCGAAGGGCGGACACTTCCCACGCTCCATCTCTAGGCAGTTGCCCACTCTCAGCTCACGCCTGCCAGGGTGAGGCGTAACAAGCAACCCACGTCCAGTACTCGCTAGAGTCACTGATGCTTCTAGCGGCCCTGTGCTCCCTTTCCCGGGGGGCTGGTTCCCTTCCATGTTCCCTTCCATAGGTTCAAGCCCTCAGGAAGAGCTCCCCTGCCTCCAACTTACCTTGCTAGATCCCTGGAGATGGTGTCCACTCCAAGGTCCTGGCAGGCTTTCTGCACCACAGCTGAAGGTTTCAGCTTGTCCAGATGAAGACAGGTGATTTTCTGGGACCTTGTGCTGCCTGCTGCGGCTTTCCAAAAGCTCTCTGTTCTTGTGTAGCCCGGAGCTAAGCTCACGACCATGAAGAGGGAGACGTTTCGGAGCACGGGTGACATGATACTCCAGGAGGCAGAGTCGATGAAATGGGCATTGTCGATGACAAATATGCCAAATTCTCCTCCAATGGTCTGAAAAAAAAGCAGGTTGTTCTGAGGGGAATCCAGTGGCTTCTCCAGTGTCTTCCAGGGGAGGAGATTTAGCCTCTGTCTCTTGAGAGGATGCTCTGAAGTCTCTCCCCAACCACTTCCCTGCTTAGACGCTGACTTCATTTGTTTGAGACTTTAAGGTCACACCTAACATCACTTGCCCTGCAGAAGGAGGGAGCTTGGGCAAGGGAATGCAGAAGACATTGTTTCTCCTCCAGGGCACACCTGATGGGAGGAAAGTTATTGGGTGTGTTTGTGGGGCTGCGGTGGGGAGGTGGGGGGTGGGGGGTTTCTCAGGCCCTGAATGGCAATGACCCAGAGGCGTGGTCCTCCCGCCCGCTCACACTGCTGTGGTACAGAGCCCGCAGCCGGCAGGCTTGTTTTCCTTCTCTGACCCAGGAGGAAGGAAGGAGAAATGCTCACCTTCTCTAGCACTTTTGCCAAAGTCGTGTGCAATTCTGTTTTTCTTTGAGTTTCGCACATCTCGCGAACCTCGTCCGAAACGGGAAACTGGCCGGAAAAGCAAGTCAGGGAGAAACATCACTCCGGGGCTAGGCACACACCTACCCACCAAGCAAGACCGCAGCGCAAACCACCTCTGCTGGCCTCAGCGCCTTACCTCTCCCCAGCACAAGTGCAAAGGGCCACGGTGGGGCCTTCACCTGCAGCCTAAAGCAGAGGCCCTCTGCTGAGGGTCTCTGGCAGAGCTGGGGCTTGGGGGTGGGCTGAAGAGCTGGTTCTCAGGCTGCGGGAATCTTGGGCTGCCTGGAGCAGACCGCTCACATAGCGGTGACCTCAGCACGAGGTCAGCAACAGCCTCTCTCCAATGCCACTTCCACCTTGTTCAGCACCCGCTGAACAAGGCACCGGCCACTGCCGGATGCAGCGTGGGACGTGAACTCAACACAGACAGGGAGCCCCCCGGGCCCCAGAATGGGAAACGTGTGGTACGACCCCCGCGATTCCCACCCCTGAGCTAAGGCACTCCCAGCAGCACGCCCTCACAACGTCTGACCCAGAAAAGCTCAGGAGAAGGCCTTCTCCAGGGCCAGAGAGGCCTCTCGCTCTCACCTCGATGAGGAAAATGTCATTGAGGAGGCAATAGCTGCTCTCTTCGATTGTCCCTCGGAGCTTTGTCTGCAGCATGCGCTGCCTGTCACTGCACAGTTCACAGTCCTGCAGGCCCAGGGCCCTGGCCATCAGCGTACGGATGGCAGAGAAGGACTGCCTCACGTTGACCTCTAGCAGTTCCACGGCAACCACCCTGCCATGCAAAAGCAGACGGGACTGAGATCCCCGACAGCCCAAGCCTTCTAAGACAAAAAGGGTGGAGATGCCCTTGCGGGGGGCTCTTCAGCCACCCATCTCAAAGTGCTTCCCAGAGAAGGCCAAGCTTTTTGCTCCTCATATGGGAAAGGGCACAGGGGGGCAGTTGCTGCCAAGCCACTGGGAGAGCTGGGTCGAGACGCTGTGTCTCTGCAGCACCGGCCCAGGTCTCGCTACGTCCCCCCGGCAGAGGAACTCACGGGGCTAAGAGGCAAGGATGGAGCAAGTGGTGAGTTTGCCTTTGGGCTCCAGACCTCAGCAGGCCACCTCCCAGACCACAGGAAGGCTTTTCTGCCCCTTCTGGGCAGTGCTCCTTCTGGGAAACAGGCAGAGCTTCTGAGGCAGGCCACCCTGCTGTCTGTTGGGTCTGGCGTCAGATGAAAAGCACTGAGCTTGGGCTCTTTCCTTCTATCTGTGCCTGGCCCAGAGGTGAAGGAGGAAAGGCCATGGCTCAGAGAAGCCACCTCCAGCTCCCCGAAGAGGCGGAGGCAGGAGCAGAGCACGCACATGCTCCTAGGGAGTGTCTCCAGGAGGCTTTTTCGGGAGGCTGCAGTCCAAGGGCCAGGCACGCTGCCAGAGGGGCTGGAGTGTTCCATGGCTGTCAGGGGATGGGCAGGGGCAGTGTCCCAAAGCTACAAGTCAGAAACCTGTACCTGTGGCCCGCAGCCTGGCCTAAATAGGCCAGTTCAGTAAGTAAGTGGCTCTTTCCGGAGCCCACCGTGCCCTCAAATGCCAGGATGTGCCCTTCTCCTAAATCCTCATAGGCTTTCAAGCAGCTGACAAAGAGGTCAACCTCCTTCTCCCGACCTGTGACGACAAACAAGAAAACGAGCTGCTGGGGCGTGCTGAAAAGCAAAGAGCCGTCCCTTTTCCTGGCACCCTCCACCGCAGCTTCCCTCCCCGCCACCACATCCGCCAGCCTGCCTGCACCCAGGCCTCCTTCCTGCCCCCTCATCCCAGCTTTTGCACTTCTGCCTTCCTCAGAGCGGTGGCGGGCCCTGCTTTCCTGGAAAGGGCTAGGCACCTGCCTGCCAATGGGAAGCAGTGAATGAATGCCTGCGTTTGCCTTGCACGCATGCGCAGCTTTTGCTTTACCTATTAAGCTCTCTGTATCTCAGCCCACCAGTGTTCTCACTTTCACCCTTCCGGTTCTCTTCCCCATGCCACCGTGGGGAGCGAGCGGCTCTGTGGGGCTGAGCTGCCTACCGGGGTTAACCCATAACAGGGCCCAAAACATCCGGCAAGATGCCGAGTGATTCGAGGCATCCCGTGGGTCCTGACATTTCCATGTCTATGCCCCAGATGCTGCCAAGAAAGGAACTCTGAGGAGTACAAGGGGGAGAACCCACTCCCAAAACTCTCCGTCCGTCTGGCAGAAGGAAATCTCTTTCCTCATCCCAAAGACAGGGATCAGTTTAGCCCCCAGGCTGTGAGCAGCTCCATAGTTGAAAGGAACCTTCGTACCAGGCCTGGAGCACAGCAGCGAGCACCAGGTGCCTCCCCCTGCTTTCCACCCCAAAATGCCCACCAAGGAGGGGCCAAGACAGGCAGCGCTTCCTTAGGGCTGCTGCACGTCATGCCATCCCTGACAAAAGCTTCTCCCTTCCCAGCGTGGCACTAAAAGTTACCAAGGGGAAGAAACTGGGGTTCAGAAGAGCAAGGCGTTCTCCACCTACCCAGCAAGGGGACGTACTCTGACCTCTCCTTGGTAAGAGCCATGCCAAATATGCTAGAAGCAGGGGAAAAGAAAACACAAGTCAATTAGCTGATGAGAAGCCAGGGCACATACAGAAGCAGCCTGGCGCGGAGGGGCAGGATGTGCTCCTTGGGTACCTGCTTTTCTTTCGAGCAGCAAGTTATCCCCTGCACACTCCCCCAGCCAAAGTTCAAGCTGCACCCTAGGACAGCTTCAAGCATAAAGAAGCCCAACGGCCACGGGGGGACAGGAGAACGTATCAAGAGTCCATCACCACAGGCCAAATCCAGAGAAATCGGAGACATGTGAAAGAAGCCGGGGTGTGCTGTTGCCTAGCAGGCAGCTTTACCACGTTGGCCAAGAAAAACAAGTGTCTTGGAAAGGAGGGCTTGTGTCACTGAACAGGTTGGGACGCCAAGCACCTCGCGCCTTTGGCTCAAGTCTTCCTGTAGTTTCAACGAGACGGCAATGTTAACATTCAAACCGTCATCCAAAGAGAAGGTCAAATCCTGGCCCAGAGGAAGAGCCGAGATTTCAGCAGGAAGACGTGAGGAAGAGTGTGCCAATGGTCCACATTTCCCCATGGGAACCTGACTGGCCCAAAGCTTCCTGCTTGGAAGCAGCCGGGACAAAAACCTCCTTGGGTCAGCATTAGCAGGGCACGTGGTGGAGCAAGCACAGCACAGAAAGCACAGTCAAAAGCCATTTGGTCAAAGCCTGCAAGGTCACGTTGCGTCTACCAAGACAGACAAACCTTCCCCATCCCTGTGGCTTCACTCCTGCTCTCTCAGCAGCAGGAGACAGCAGGGGAGAGAGGCAAAAAGCTTCCCACACCAGGGCTTCCGACTGTCTCAGCCACAGGGAAGGGAGACCAGCTTGGTCTCTCTCTGCAGAACTCCTCTCTGCTGGCCAAGGCTGCACCCTTGGTGCCACCGTCCCCTCATCCAGCCCTCTCAGAGGACGCTCACCTCTTCTCGGTGATCCCCACATATTGATAGACAGTGCCAGGATGGCTAAGGCCTTTCATCTTTCTCTCCGGCAGCTCCTTGAAGTAGTAAGGGGGCAGCTGAGAGGCGGCGTACGTCGCTGCATCACAGGACACCAGCCCAGGGTAGTGAACCATCATCCGGGCTGCCAAATTCACCTTCTGGCCAATGACTGCCAGAGAGAGAGAGAGAGAGAGAGAGCATGCGTTGATGTACCTGTGCCACCAGCCCCGTGGCGACCTTCCGGGCCAATGGCTGCCTTGCCTCCAGCACAGGCCGACCCCACAGCGGGGTCAGCAGAACCCAGGAGAACAACCGGCCATGGAGCCCATTCTCCCACTCCGGGCCAGGACTGGGGCCGCCTGCGCCGTTCCTGACCCGCTGCCGGGCAAGCCCTCTCCCAGCCCGCCTTCCTCTTCCAGACTGCTATGCTTAAGCAGGCCCATGCCAGCCTACCGCGCCTCAGACACACGCCTCGTACCTGTGTATTCATGCCTCACAAGGTGGCCAGTGACTCCGCAGAACACCATCCCGCTGGTAACGGCAACAGACACTGCCCTGGCACACAGGGAAACAGTACGGCTTCAGCAGCGCCCCAGGTGCACTCCCCTCGGTGCTAGCCTGGGCCACCTGCCGTCCTGCCCTGCCAGCGCAGGTCTTGGGGACGTGGAGAGTTCAGGGGCGCAACACACCCGGGTTGCAAAGGACAAGGGATAGGGGTAGAGCACATGCAGGAAGTTTTCGACACTTCCCCTGAGGCCACATTCCCTGAGCTGCGACCTGCAGAAGGCCACAGCCCTCTCGTGAGCAAAGAGGGAGGGAAGAAGGCGCCCACCATGTCACCACCTGCGATGACAGCACCTTGAGATCAGGTGGCTGGGCCCCGTCCCCGTTCACGGGCCAGTCGCCCACAAGGGCCTGCCTCTGGCACCAAGGAGCCTCTCGCCCTTGCGAGGGCTCTTTCCAGCGCAGTGGCTAGCAGGGTGTGCTT
The DNA here is from genome assembly GCF_035582795.1 of Mycteria americana. Classification (NCBI taxonomy): domain Eukaryota; kingdom Metazoa; phylum Chordata; class Aves; order Ciconiiformes; family Ciconiidae; genus Mycteria; species Mycteria americana. The sequence continues at coordinate 9,296,570 of NC_134383.1, forward strand.
GGAGGGACTCCGCCTGGCTGCCGTGGGCTAAGCCCAGGGGTCGCCTGCCACCTCTCAGGGCACTGCTTCCTTCTTGCCAGGGACAAGGCAGGGCAAGCTAGAAGGCACGTCTCTTTCTGGTAAGCCCCCTTGCGCTGTCCCAGGCAGCGTGCACCCCCCACAGCCCCGCCACACACTCACTCTATTTTCTTGAGCATCGTGGAGCACGAGTCAAAGATCTGAAGAGCGCTCTGCAAGGCGTGAAGGCTCTTGTAGGGCAGCTTTTCTCCAGTGAGTCCAAACACACAGAGGAACGTGCAGCCCTGCCAAGGACGGATGCAGCACGTCTTGCTACCATGCCTAAGAAGGAGTCTCTCCCTCTTGCTCACTGCCCACCCTCTCGGGGTGGGGGGAGGCGATTCCTCCCCCACACTCACTTTATCAAACAGGAGGACTTTGTTGATTTCGCCCTTGTGAGGGCAGAGGATTTCTAGCATCATCCTGATGGCATTGTCGAGCATCGTGCAGAGACACGCTGGGCCGGTATCTGCAGCAAAGTGCAGTTGGACAAAGAGGATGGTGACCGGCCGTAGCTCAGAGAAGAGGTCCAGCGGCACTCTGTCATCAAACTGGAAGACAAGAGCACGACGGCTTCACCAGCCTGCTCTCCCGGGGCCGTACTGCCCACACCAGATACCGAGGGACAGCAGGCGTACTGGCGATAGCAGGTACTACCAGAGGAAGGGATAAATCCTCCTCTCAGTGCAATTGGCCGGCAGGCAGCCCAGCCTGCAGCAGGCAGATACCGAATCCTCACACGAATGACAAAGGACAGAAAGGTGCTCCGGTAACACCCCACCTTGGGACAGGCATGGACACGAGGGGAAACCCTCAGGGATGCTCTAGGGACTTCAGTGGAACCTCCCATTTATCCCACTGTCACGTCCGCAGCACATCCAGAACCATACCCACGGAAAAGACAGAGAGACAGAAGTCCGCCTCCCGCCACCCATCTCTCTCTGAGGACAGCGCACACAGTGGTGCAGCACCGGTGCCCCTTGGCTCAGTTTCCCCGCACTGTCACCTCAGGGTGCATTATCTTTTGTCTGTTCTCGTGAGAACTCCATCTCTGCAATGCACCACTTCTTCTGCCCTCCAAAAATGCAGCCCCCAGCACTGGTGGCCTGGCCGTACCTTCCTGAGAGCAGCTCCTGGTATGTACTTCCTAAGCACCTCCTCCACACTAGGATCACTGGGCAAGAGAAGAGCAGGCCTCATGGCACCTGAGGAGAGAAAATGCAGGCGGTCACTGGGAGGATGGGACTACGAGGTGTTGGAAAGCAGGGGCTGGCACTGGAAACGGGGGAGCGAGAGTCTTCTGCGTTTGCTCATGTTGCCCCCCAAGATGCTCAGGGCAGAGCTGCCCCCCGCAAGGAGGCGGCAGCAGCAGCGACTGCCCCAGCTGATGCACAGCAGGGCCAAAAGCAGGAGTGCTAACTGAAAGGGGGAAGAGGGCACCGGTGGCTCCTCTCTGGCCCCTGAAGCAGCCAGGCCCCACCTTTCTGGGCAATCACAGAACAAGCTGAAGCTGGCACTCACCTTCCCTTTCCAAGCGCTGGCTCACAGGGCGCCGTACAAGCTTGTGTGAAGCGTCTTGGCGTTCGGACCAAGCCATCCGATCCATGCCCGTAATCTGAAGACACACAGAATGAAAGCACTGCCACTGGCCTCCGCAGGAGTCCCAGGGGACAGAGCCTGCCCTCCACCGTCACTGCCCAGAAAAGGGGACAAGAAGCCCACCTGGCTGGATGGGACAGCAGTGCTTCCTCAGAAGCACTGGAGCTGGGCAGGCATCATCCAAGCATCCCCCACCTGTCAACAACAGCTCCATGAACCACAGAGGACATTGCTGATGGGGCCAAAACCGTTCCTGTGCCTCCCGACCCCGCAAACGAAGCAAGCCCAGCCCACAGTTACCCCTCAGATGGAAGCACAAGAGCTTCAGCTGAGATCCACAGTGTTGCCCCATTACCAAGCAAAGCTTTTGGGGAAAGCGAATGTGTGTGTGGCAGCGAATGCAGTTCCAAGGGACAGTGAAAACCAGCTACAGCATTCCCTGCTGGCAGCTTTCGTGTGGGAGAAATCGCTGGACGTTTCGAATTTGGCAGCCGGTCTCTGCGAGAGACACATACACAGTGTTGCCCCTTTACCAAGCAAAGCTTTTGCAGAGAGCGAATGTCTGTGTGGCAGCGAATGCAGTTCCAAGGGACAGTGAAAACCAGCTACAGCATTCCGTGCTGGCAGCTTTCGTGTGGGCGCAATCGCTGGACGTTTCCAATTTGGCATCCGGGCTCTGCAAGAGAAACATACACAGTGTTGCCCCTTTACGAACCAAAGCTTTTGGGGAAAGCGAATGCCTGTGTGGCAGCGAATGCAGTTCCAAAGGACAGTGAAAACCAGCTACAGCATTCCGTGCTGGCAGATTGTGTGTGGGAGAAATCACTGGACGTTTTGTATTTGGCAGCCGGGCCCTGCGAGAGAGATAAAATTTTTGCCCCTTTACGAACCAAAGCTTTTGGGGAAAGCGAATGTCTGTGTGGCAGCGAATGCATTTCCAAGGGACAGTGAAAACCAGCTACAGCATTCCGTGCTGGCAGCTTTCGTGTGGGCGCAATCGCTGGACGCTTCGAATTTGGCAGCCGGGCTCTGCGAGAGACACATACACAGTGTTGCCCCATTACGAACAAAAGCTTTTGGGGAAAGCGAATGTCTGTGTGGCAGCGAATGCAGTTCCAAGGGACAGTGAAAACCAGCTACAGCATTCCCTGCTGGCAGCTTTCGTGTGGGAGAAATCGCTGGAAGTTTCGACTTTCGCAGACGGGCTCTGCGAGAGACACATACACAGTGTTGCCCCATTACCAAGATAGCTTTTGTGGAAAGCGAATGTCTGTGTGGCAGCGAATGCATTTCCAAGGGAAAGTGAAAACCAGCTACAGCATTCCGTGCTGGCAGCTTTCGTGTGGGCGCAATCGCTGGACGTTTCGAATTTGGCAGCAGGGCTCTGTGAGAGAGAGATTCACAGTGTTGCCCCATTACCAAGATAGCTTTTGGGGAAAGCGAATATCTGTGTGGCAGTCAATGCAATTCCAAACGACAGTGAAAACCAGCTACAGCATTCCGTGCTGGCAGCTTTCGTGTGGGCGCAATCGCTGGACGTTTCAAATTTGGCAGCCGGGCTCTGCGAGAGACACATACACAGTGTTGCCCCATTACCAAGCAAAGCTTTTGGGGAAAGCGAATGTCTGTGTGGCAGCGAATGCATTTCCAAGGGAAAGTGAAAACCAGCTACAGCATTCCGTGCTGGCAGCTTTCGTGTGGGCGCAATCGCTGGACGTTTCAAATTTGGCAGCCGGTCTCTGCGAGAGTCACATACACAGTGTTGCCCCATTACCAAGAAAAGCTTATGGGGAACGCGAATGTCTGTGTGGCAGGGAATGCAGTTCCAAGGGACAGTGAAAACCAGCTACAGCAGTCCGTGCGGGCAGCTTTTGTGTGGGCGCAATCGCTGAACTTTTCGACTTTGCCAGCAGGGCTCTGCAAGAGGCACATACACAGTGTTGCCCCATTACCAAGAAAAGCTTTTGGGGAAAGCGAATGTCTGTGTGGCAGCGAACGCAGTTCCAAGGGACAGTGAAAACCAGCTACAGCATTCCGTGCTGGCAGCTTTCGTGTGGGCGCAATCGCTGGACGTTTCGAATTTGGCAGCCGGGCTCTGCGAGAGACACATACACAGTGTTGCCCCTTTACGAACCAAAGCTTTTGGGGAAAGCGAATGTCTGTGTGGCAACGAATTCAGTTCCAAGGGACAGTGAAAACCAGCTACAGCATTCCGTGCTGGCAGCTTTCGTGTGGGCGCAATCGCTGGACGTTTCGAATTTGGCAGCCGGGCTCTGCGAGAGACACATACACAGTGTTGCCCCTTTACGAACCAAAGCTTTTGGGGAAAGCGAATGTCTGTGTGGCAACGAATTCAGTTCCAAGGGACAGTGAAAACCAGCTACAGCATTCCGTGCTGGCAGCTTTCGTGTGGGAGAAATCGCTGGACGTTTCAAATTTGGCAGCCGGGCTCTGCGAGAGACACATACACAGTGTTGCCCCATTACCAAGAAAAGCTTTTGGGTAAAGCGAATGTCTGTGTGGCAGTGAATGCAGTTCCAAACGACAGTGAAAACCAGCTACAGCATTCCGTGCTGGCAGCTTTCGTGTGGGCGCAATCGCTGGACGTTTCAATTTTGGCAGCCGGGCTCTGCGAGAGACACATACACAGTGTTGCCCCATTACGAACAAAAGCTGTTGGGGAAAGCGAATGCCTGTGTGGCAGCGAATGCAGTTCCAAGGGACAGTGAAAACCAGCTACAGCATTCCGTGCTGGCAGCTTTCGTGTGGGCGCAATCGCTGGACGTTTCGAATTTGGCAGCCGGGCTCTGCGAGAGACACATACACAGTGTTGCCCCATTACGAACAAAAGCTTTTGGGGAAAGCGAATGTCTGTGTGGCAGCGAATGCAGTTCCAAGGGACAGTGCAAACCAGCTACAGCATTCCGTGCTGGCAGCTTTCGTGTGGGCGCAATCGCTGGATGTTTCGAATTTGGCAGCCGGGCTCTGCGAGAGACACATACACATTTTTGCCCCTTTACGAACCAAAGCTTTTGGGGAAAGCGAATGTCTGTGTGGCAGCGAATGCAGTTCAAGGGACAGTGAAAACCAGCTACAGCATTCCCTGCTGGCAGCTTTCGTGTGGGAGAAAGCGCTGGAAGTTTCGACTTTCGCAGACGGGCTCTGCGAGAGACACATACACAGTGGTGCCCCATTACCAAGCAAAGCTTTTGGGGAAAGCGAATGTCTGTGTGGCAGCGAATGCAGTTCCAGGGACAGTGAAAACCAGCTACAGCATTCCGTGCTGGCAGCTTTCGTGTGGGCGCAATCGCTGGACGTTTCAAATTTGGCAGCCGGGCTCTGCGAGAGTCACATACCCAGTGTTGCCCCATTACCAAGCAAAGAATTTGGGGAAAGCGAATGTCTGTGTGGCAGCGAATGCATTTCCAAGGGACAGTGAAAACCAGCTACAGCATTCCATGCTGGCAGCTATCGTGTGGGTGCAATCGCTGGACGCTTCGAATTTGGCAGCCGGGCTCTGCGAGAGACACATACACAGTGTTGCCCCATTACGAACAAAAGCTTTTGGGGAAAGAGAATGTCTGTGTGGCAGCGAATGCAGTTCCAGGGACAGTGAAAACCAGCTACAGCATTCCGTGCTGGCAGCTTTCGTGTGGGAGAAATCGCTGGAGGTTATGAATTTGGCAGCAGGGCTCTGCGAGTGAGAAATACACAGTGTTGCCCCATTACCAAGCAAAGCGTTTGCCGAGAGTGAATGTCTGTGTGGCAGCGAATGCAGTTCCAAGGGACAGTGAAAACCAGCTACAGCATTCCGTGCTGGCAGCTTTCGTGTGGGCTCAATCGCTGGACGTTTCCAATTTGGCAGCCGGGCTCTGCGAGAGACACATACACAGTGTTGCCCCTTTACGAACCAAAGCTTTTGGGGAAAGCGAATGTCTGTGTGGCAGCGAATGCATTTCCAAGGGAAAGTGAAAACCAGCTACAGCATTCCGTGCTGGCAGCTTTCGTTTGGGCGCAATCGCTGGACGTTTCGAATTTGGAAGCCGGGCTCTGCGAGAGAAAGATCCACAGTGTTGCCCTATTACCAAGCAAAGCTTTTGGGGAAAGCGAATGCCTGTGTGGCAGCGAATGCAGTTCCAAGGGACAGTGAAAACCAGCTACAGCATTCCGTGCTGGCAGCTTTCGTGTGGGAGAAATCGCTGGACGTTTCCAATTTGGCAGCAGGGCTCTGCGAGACTCACATACACAGTATTACCCCATTACCAAGCAAAGCTTTTGGGGAAAGCGAATGCCTGTGTGGCAGCGAATGCAGTTCCAAAGGACAGTGAAAACCAGCTACAGCATTCCGTGCTGGCAGATTGCGTGTGCGAGAAATCACTGGACGTTATGAATTTCGCAGCCGGGCTCTGTGAGAGAGAGATACACAGTGTTGCCGCTTTACGAACCAAAGCTTTTTGGGAAAGCGAATGTCTGTGTGGCAGCGAATGCAGTTCCAAGGGAAAGTGAAAACCAGCTACAGCATTCCATGCTGGCAGCTTTCGTTTCGGCGCAATCGCTGGACGTTTCGAATTTGGCAGCCGGGCTCTGCGAGACACACATACACAGTGTTGTCCCATTACCAAGCAAAGCTTTTGGGGAAAGCGAATGCCTGTGTGGCAGCGAATGCAGTTCCAAGGGACAGTGAAAACCAGCTACAGCATTCCCTGCTGGCAGCTTTCGTGTGGGAGAAATCGCTGGACGTTTCGAATTTGGCAGCCGGTCTCTGCGAGAGACACATACACAGTGTTGCCCCTTTACCAAGCAAAGCTTTTGCAGAGAGCGAATGTCTGTGTGGCAGCGAATGCAGTTCCAAGGGACAGTGAAAACCAGCTACAGCATTCCGTGCTGGCAGCTTTCGTGTGGGCGCAATCGCTGGACGTTTCCAATTTGGCATCCGGGCTCTGCAAGAGAAACATACACAGTGTTGCCCCTTTACGAACCAAAGCTTTTGGGGAAAGCGAATGCCTGTGTGGCAGCGAATGCAGTTCCAAAGGACAGTGAAAACCAGCTACAGCATTCCGTGCTGGCAGATTGTGTGTGGGAGAAATCACTGGACGTTTTGTATTTGGCAGCCGGGCCCTGCGAGAGAGATAAAATTTTTGCCCCTTTACGAACCAAAGCTTTTGGGGAAAGCGAATGTCTGTGTGGCAGCGAATGCATTTCCAAGGGACAGTGAAAACCAGCTACAGCATTCCGTGCTGGCAGCTTTCGTGTGGGCGCAATCGCTGGACGCTTCGAATTTGGCAGCCGGGCTCTGCGAGAGACACATACACAGTGTTGCCCCATTACGAACAAAAGCTTTTGGGGAAAGCGAATGTCTGTGTGGCAGCGAATGCAGTTCCAAGGGACAGTGAAAACCAGCTACAGCATTCCGTGCTGGCAGCTTTCGTGTGGGAGAAATCGCTGGAAGTTTCGACTTTCGCAGCCGGGCTCTGCGAGAGACACATACACAGTGTTGCCCCATTACCAAGATAGCTTTTGTGGAAAGCGAATGTCTGTGTGGCAGCGAATGCATTTCCAAGGGAAAGTGAAAACCAGCTACAGCATTCCGTGCTGGCAGCTTTCGTGTGGGCGCAATCGCTGGACGTTTCAAATTTGGCAGCCGGGCTCTGCGAGAGACACATACACAGTGTTGCCCCATTACCAAGCAAAGCTTTTGGGGAAAGCGAATGTCTGTGTGGCAGCGAATGCATTTCCAAGGGAAAGTGAAAACCAGCTACAGCATTCCGTGCTGGCAGCTTTCGTGTGGGCGCAATCGCTGGACGTTTCAAATTTGGCAGCCTGGCCCTGCGAGAGTCACATACACAGTGTTGCCCCATTACGAACAAAAGCTGTTGGGGAAAGCGAATGTCTGTGTGGCAGCGAATGCAGTTCCAAGGGACAGTGAAAACCAGCTACAGCATTCCGTGCTGGCAGCTTTCGTGTGGGCGCAATCGCTGGACGTTTCAAATTTGGCAGCCGGTCTCTGCGAGAGTCACATACACAGTGTTGCCCCATTACCAAGAAAAGCTTTTGGGGAAAGCGAATGTCTGTGTGGCAGCGAATGCAGTTCCAAACGACAGTGAAAACCAGCTACAGCATTCCGTGCTGGCAGCTTTCGTGTGGGCGCAATCGCTGGACGTTTCGAATTTGGCAATGGGGCTCTGCAAGAGACACATACAGAGTGTTGCCCCATTACCAAGCAAAGCTTTTGGGGAAAGCGAATGTCTGTGTGGCAGGGAATGCAGTTCCAAGGGACAGTGAAAACCAGCTACAGCATTCCGTGCGGGCAGCTTTCGTGTGGGCGCAATCGCTGAACTTTTCGACTTTGCCAGCAGGGCTCTGCAAGAGGCACATACACAGTGTTGCCCCATTACCAAGAAAAGCTTTTGGGGAAAGCGAATGTCTGTGTGGCAGCGAACGCAGTTCCAAGGGACAGTGAAAACCAGCTACAGCTTTCCCTGCTGGCAGCTTTCGTGTGGGCGCAATCGCTGGAAGTTTCGAATTTGGCAGCAGGGCTCTGCAAGAGACACATACACAGAGTTGCCCCATTACCAAGATAGCTTTTGGGGAAAGCGAATGTCTGTGTGGCAGTGAATGCAGTTCCAAGGGACAGTGAAAACCAGCTACAGCATTCCGTGCTGGCAGCTTTCGTGTGGGCGCAATCGCTGGACGTTTCAAATTTGGCAGCCGGGCTCTGCGAGAGACACATACACAGTGTTGCCCCATTACCAAGCAAAGCTTTTGGGGAAAGCGAATGTCTGTGTGGCAGCGAATGCATTTCCAAGGGAAAGTGAAAACCAGCTACAACATTCCGTGCTGGCAGCTTTCATGTGGGTGCAATCGCTGGACGTTTCAAATTTGGCAGCCTGGCCCTGCGAGAGTCACATACACAGTGTTGCCCCATTACGAACAAAAGCTGTTGGGGAAAGCGAATGTCTGTGTGGCAGCGAATGCAGTTCCAAGGGACAGTGAAAACCAGCTACAGCATTCCGTGCTGGCAGCTTTCGTGTGGGCGCAATCGCTGGACGTTTCGAATTTGGCAGCCGGGCTCTGCGAGAGACACATACACAGTGGTGCCCCATTACCAAGCAAAGCTTTTGGGGAACGCGAATGTCTGTGTGGCAGGGAATGCAGTTCCAAGGGACAGTGAAAACCAGCTACAGCATTCCGTGCGGGCAGCTTTCGTGTTGGCGCAATCGCTGAACTTTTCGACTTTGCCAGCAGGGCTCTGCAAGAGGCACATACACAGTGTTGCCCCATTACCAAGAAAAGCTTTTGGGGAAAGCGAATGTCTGTGTGGCAGCGAATGCAGTTCCAGGGACAGTGAAAACCAGCTACAGCATTCGGTGCTGGCAGCTTTCGTGTGGGCGCAATCGCTGGACGCTTCGAATTTGGCACCCGGGCTCTGCGAGAGTCACATACCCAGTGTTGCCCCATTACCAAGCAAAGCTTTTGGGGAAAGCGAATGTCTGTGTGGCAGCGAATGCATTTCCAAGGGACAGTGAAAACCAGCTACAGCATTCCATGCTGGCAGCTATCGTGTGGGCGCAATCGCTGGAGGCTTCGAATTTGGCAGCCGGGCTCTGCGAGAGACACATACACAGTGTTGCCCCATTACGAACAAAAGCTTTTGGGGAAAGCGAATGTCTGTGTGGCAGCGAATGCAGTTCCAAGGGACAGTGAAAACCAGCTACAGCATTCCGTGCTGGCAGCTTTCGTGTGGGCGCAATCGCTGGACGTTTCCAATTTGGCAGCCGGGCTCTGCGAGAGACACATACACAGTGTTGCCCCTTTACGAACCAAAGCTTTTGGGGAAAGCGAATGTCTGTGTGGCAGCGAATGCAGTTCCAAAGGACAGTGAAAACCAGCTACAGCATTCCGTGCTGGCAGATTGTGTGTGGGAGAAATCACTGGACGTTTTGTATTTGGCAGCCGGGCCCTGCGAGAGAGATACAAATTTTTGCCCCTTTACGAACCAAAGCTTTTGGGGAAAGCGAATGTCTGTGTGGCAGCTAATGCAGTTCCAAACGACAGTGAAAACCAGCTACAGCATTCCGTGCTGGCAGCTTTCGTGTGGGCGCAATCGCTGGACGCTTCGAATTTGGCAGCCGGGCTCTGCGAGAGACACATACACAGTGTTGCCCCTTTACGAACCAAAGCTTTTGGGGAAAGCGAATGTCTGTGTGGCAGCGAATGCAGTTCCAAGGGACAGTGAAAACCAGCTAGAGCATTCCGTGCTGGCAGCTTTCGTGTGGGCGCAATCGCTGGACGTTTCGAATTTGGCAGCAGGGCTCTGCGAGAGACACATACACAGTGTTGCCCCTTTACGAACCAAAGCTTTTGGGGAAAGCGAATGTCTGTGTGGCAGCGAATGCAGTTCCAAGGGACAGTGAAAACCAGCTACAGCATTCCGTGCTGGCAGCTTTCGTGTGGGAGAAATCGCTGGAAGTTTCGACTTTCGCAGCCGGGCTCTGCGAGAGACACATACACAGTGTTGCCCCATTACCAAGATAGCTTTTGTGGAAAGCGAATGTCTGTGTGGCAGCGAATGCATTTCCAAGGGAAAGTGAAAACCAGCTACAGCATTCCGTGCTGGCAGCTTTCGTGTGGGCGCAATCGCTGGACGTTTCGAATTTGGCAGCAGGGCTCTGTGAGAGAGAGATTCACAGTGTTGCCCCATTACCAAGATAGCTTTTGGGGAAAGCGAATATCTGTGTGGCAGTCAATGCAGTTCCAAACGACAGTGAAAACCAGCTACAGCATTCCGTGCTGGCAGCTTTCGTGTGGGCGCAATCGCTGGACGTTTCAAATTTGGCAGCCGGGCTCTGCGAGAGACACATACACAGTGTTGCCCCATTACCAAGCAAAGCTTTTGGGGAAAGCGAATGTCTGTGTGGCAGCGAATGCATTTCCAAGGGAAAGTGAAAACCAGCTACAGCATTCCGTGCTGGCAGCTTTCGTGTGGGCGCAATCGCTGGACGTTTCAAATTTGGCAGCCTGGCCCTGCGAGAGTCACATACACAGTGTTGCCCCATTACGAACAAAAGCTGTTGGGGAAAGCGAATGTCTGTGTGGCAGCGAATGCAGTTCCAAGGGACAGTGAAAACCAGCTACAGCATTCCGTGCTGGCAGCTTTCGTGTGGGCGCAATCGCTGGACGTTTCAAATTTGGCAGCCGGTCTCTGCGAGAGTCACATACACAGTGTTGCCCCATTACCAAGAAAAGCTTTTGGGGAAAGCGAATGTCTGTGTGGCAGCGAATGCAGTTCCAAACGACAGTGAAAACCAGCTACAGCATTCCGTGCTGGCAGCTTTCGTGTGGGCGCAATCGCTGGACGTTTCGAATTTGGCAATGGGGCTCTGCAAGAGACACATACAGAGTGTTGCCCCATTACCAAGCAAAGCTTTTGGGGAACGCGAATGTCTGTGTGGCAGGGAATGCAGTTCCAAGGGACAGTGAAAACCAGCTACAGCATTCCGTGCGGGCAGCTTTCGTGTGGGCGCAATCGCTGAACTTTTCGACTTTGCCAGCAGGGCTCTGCAAGAGGCACATACACAGTGTTGCCCCATTACCAAGAAAAGCTTTTGGGGAAAGCGAATGTCTGTGTGGCAGCGAACGCAGTTCCAAGGGACAGTGAAAACCAGCTACAGCATTCCCTGCTGGCAGCTTTCGTGTGGGCGCAATCGCTGGAAGTTTCGAATTTGGCAGCAGGGCTCTGCAAGAGACACATACACAGAGTTGCCCCATTACCAAGATAGCTTTTGGGGAAAGCGAATGTCTGTGTGGCAGTGAATGCAGTTCCAAGGGACAGTGAAAACCAGCTACAGCATTCCGTGCTGGCAGCTTTCGTGTGGGCGCAATCGCTGGACGTTTCAAATTTGGCAGCCGTGCTCTGCGAGAGACACATACACAGTGTTGCCCCATTACCAAGCAAAGCTTTTGGGGAAAGCGAATGTCTGTGTGGCAGCGAATGCATTTCCAAGGGAAAGTGAAAACCAGCTACAACATTCCGTGCTGGCAGCTTTCGTGTGGGTGCAATCGCTGGACGTTTCAAATTTGGCAGATTGGCCCTGCGAGAGTCACATACACAGTGTTGCCCCATTACGAACAAAAGCTGTTGGGGAAAGCGAATGTCTGTGTGGCAGCGAATGCAGTTCCAAGGGACAGTGAAAACCAGCTACAGCATTCCGTGCTGGCAGCTTTCGTGTGGGCGCAATCGCTGGACGTTTCAAATTTGGCAGCCGGTCTCTGCGAGAGTCACATACACAGTGTTGCCCCATTACCAAGAAAAGCTTTTGGGGAAAGCGAATGTCTGTGTGGCAGTGAATGCAGTTCCAAACGACAGTGAAAACCAGCTACAGCATTCCGTGCTGGCAGCTTTCGTGTGGGCGCAATCGCTGGACGTTTCGAATTTGGCAGCCGGGCTCTGCGAGAGACACATACACAGTGGTGCCCCATTACCAAGCAAAGCTTTTGGGGAACGCGAATGTCTGTGTGGCAGGGAATGCAGTTCCAAGGGACAGTGAAAACCAGCTACAGCATTCCGTGCGGGCAGCTTTCGTGTTGGCGCAATCGCTGAACTTTTCGACTTTGCCAGCAGGGCTCTGCAAGAGGCACATACACAGTGTTGCCCCATTACCAAGAAAAGCTTTTGGGGAAAGCGAATGTCTGTGTGGCAGCGAACGCAGTTCCAAGGGACAGTGAAAACCAGCTACAGCATTCCCTGCTGGCAGCTTTCGTGTGGGCGCAATCGCTGGAAGTTTCGAATTTGGCAGCAGGGCTCTGCAAGAGACACATACACAGAGTTGCCCCATTACCAAGATAGCTTTTGGGGAAAGCGAATGTCTGTGTGGCAGTGAATGCAGTTCCAAGGGACAGTGAAAACCAGCTACAGCATTCCGTGCTGGCAGCTTTCGTGTGGGCGCAATCGTTGGACGTTTCAAATTTGGCAGCCGGGCTCTGCGAGAGACACATACATATTGTTGCCCCTTTACGAACCAAAGCTTTTGGGGAAAGCGAATGTCTTTGTGGCAGCGAATGCATTTCCAAGGGAAAGTGAAAACCAGCTACAGCATTCCGTGCTGGCAGCTTTCGTGTGGGCGCAATCGCTGACGTTTCCAATTTGGCAGCCGGGCTCTGCGAGAGACACATACACAGTGTTGCCCCATTACCAAGAAAAGCTTTTGGGGAAAGCGAATGTCTGTGTGGCAGCGAATGCAGTTCCAAGGGACAGTGAAAACCAGCTACAGCATTCCGTGCTGGCAGCTTTCGTGTGGGCGCAATCGCTGGACGTTTCGAATTTGGCAGCCGGGCTCTGCGAGAGACACATACACAGTGGTGCCCCATTACCAAGCAAAGCTTTTGGGGAACGCGAATGTCTGTGTGGCAGGGAATGCAGTTCCAAGGGACAGTGAAAACCAGCTACAGCATTCCGTGCGGGCAGCTTTCGTGTTGGCGCAATCGCTGAACTTTTCGACTTTGCCAGCAGGGCTCTGCAAGAGGCACATACACAGTGTTGCCCCATTACCAAGAAAAGCTTTTGGGGAAAGCGAATGTCTGTGTGGCAGCGAATGCAGTTCCAGGGACAGTGAAAACCAGCTACAGCATTCCGTGCTGGCAGCTTTCGTGTGGGCGCAATCGCTGGACGCTTCGAATTTGGCACCCGGGCTCTGCGAGAGTCACATACCCAGTGTTGCCCCATTACCAAGCAAAGCTTTTGGGGAAAGCGAATGTCTGTGTGGCAGCGAATGCATTTCCAAGGGACAGTGAAAACCAGCTACAGCATTCCATGCTGGCAGCTATCGTGTGGGCGCAATCGCTGGAGGCTTCGAATTTGGCAGCCGGGCTCTGCGAGAGACACATACACAGTGTTGCCCCATTACGAACAAAAGCTTTTGGGGAAAGCGAATGTCTGTGTGGCAGCGAATGCAGTTCCAAGGGACAGTGAAAACCAGCTACAGCATTCCGTGCTGGCAGCTTTCGTGTGGGCGCAATCGCTGGACGTTTCCAATTTGGCAGCCGGGCTCTGCGAGAGACACATACACAGTGTTGCCCCTTTACGAACCAAAGCTTTTGGGGAAAGCGAATGTCTGTGTGGCAGCGAATGCAGTTCCAAAGGACAGTGAAAACCAGCTACAGCATTCCGTGCTGGCAGATTGTGTGTGGGAGAAATCACTGGACGTTTTGTATTTGGCAGCCGGGCCCTGCGAGAGAGATACAAATTTTTGCCCCTTTACGAACCAAAGCTTTTGGGGAAAGCGAATGTCTGTGTGGCAGCTAATGCAGTTGCAAACGACAGTGAAAACCAGCTACAGCATTCCGTGCTGGCAGCTTTCGTGTGGGCGCAATCGCTGGACGCTTCGAATTTGGCAGCGGGGCTCTGCGAGAGACACATACACAGTGTTGCCCCATTACGAAGCAAAGCTTTTGGGGAAAGCGAATGTCTGTGTGGCAGCGAATGCAGTTCCAAGGGACAGTGAAAACCAGCTAGAGCATTCCGTGCTGGCAGCTTTCGTGTGGGCGCAATCGCTGGAAGTTTCGACTTTCGCAGCCGGGCTCTGCGAGAGACACATACACAGTGTTGCCCCATTACCAAGATAGCTTTTGTGGAAAGCGAATGTCTGTGTGGCAGCGAATGCATTTCCAAGGGAAAGTGAAAACCAGCTACAGCATTCCGTGCTGGCAGCTTTCGTGTGGGCGCAATCGCTGGACGTTTCGAATTTGGCAGCAGGGCTCTGTGAGAGAGAGATTCACAGTGTTGCCCCATTACCAAGATAGCTTTTGGGGAAAGCGAATATCTGTGTGGCAGTCAATGCAGTTCCAAACGACAGTGAAAACCAGCTACAGCATTCCGTGCTGGCAGCTTTCGTGTGGGCGCAATCGCTGGACGTTTCAAATTTGGCAGCCGGGCTCTGCGAGAGACACATACACAGTGTTGCCCCATTACCAAGCAAAGCTTTTGGGGAAAGCGAATGTCTGTGTGGCAGCGAATGCATTTCCAAGGGAAAGTGAAAACCAGCTACAGCATTCCGTGCTGGCAGCTTTCGTGTGGGCGCAATCGCTGGACGTTTCAAATTTGGCAGCCTGGCCCTGCGAGAGTCACATACACAGTGTTGCCCCATTACGAACAAAAGCTGTTGGGGAAAGCGAATGTCTGTGTGGCAGCGAATGCAGTTCCAAGGGACAGTGAAAACCAGCTACAGCATTCCGTGCTGGCAGCTTTCGTGTGGGCGCAATCGCTGGACGTTTCAAATTTGGCAGCCGGTCTCTGCGAGAGTCACATACACAGTGTTGCCCCATTACCAAGAAAAGCTTTTGGGGAAAGCGAATGTCTGTGTGGCAGCGAATGCAGTTCCAAACGACAGTGAAAACCAGCTACAGCATTCCGTGCTGGCAGCTTTCGTGTGGGCGCAATCGCTGGACGTTTCGAATTTGGCAATGGGGCTCTGCAAGAGACACATACAGAGTGTTGCCCCATTACCAAGCAAAGCTTTTGGGGAACGCGAATGTCTGTGTGGCAGGGAATGCAGTTCCAAGGGACAGTGAAAACCAGCTACAGCATTCCGTGCGGGCAGCTTTCGTGTGGGCGCAATCGCTGAACTTTTCGACTTTGCCAGCAGGGCTCTGCAAGAGGCACATACACAGTGTTGCCCCATTACCAAGAAAAGCTTTTGGGGAAAGCGAATGTCTGTGTGGCAGCGAACGCAGTTCCAAGGGACAGTGAAAACCAGCTACAGCATTCCCTGCTGGCAGCTTTCGTGTGGGCGCAATCGCTGGAAGTTTCGAATTTGGCAGCAGCGCTCTGCAAGAGACACATACACAGAGTTGCCCCATTACCAAGATAGCTTTTGGGGAAAGCGAATGTCTGTGTGGCAGTGAATGCAGTTCCAAGGGACAGTGAAAACCAGCTACAGCATTCCGTGCTGGCAGCTTTCGTGTGGGCGCAATCGCTGGACGTTTCAAATTTGGCAGCCGGGCTCTGCGAGAGACACATACACAGTGTTGCCCCATTACCAAGCAAAGCTTTTGGGGAAAGCGAATGTCTGTGTGGCAGCGAATGCATTTCCAAGGGAAAGTGAAAACCAGCTACAACATTCCGTGCTGGCAGCTTTCGTGTGGGTGCAATCGCTGGACGTTTCAAATTTGGCAGATTGGCCCTGCGAGAGTCACATACACAGTGTTGCCCCATTACGAACAAAAGCTGTTGGGGAAAGCGAATGTCTGTGTGGCAGCGAATGCAGTTCCAAGGGACAGTGAAAACCAGCTACAGCATTCCGTGCTGGCAGCTTTCGTGTGGGCGCAATCGCTGGACGTTTCAAATTTGGCAGCCGGTCTCTGCGAGAGTCACATACACAGTGTTGCCCCTTTACCAAGAAAAGCTTTTGGGGAAAGCGAATGTCTGTGTGGCAGTGAATGCAGTTCCAAACGACAGTGAAAACCAGCTACAGCATTCCGTGCTGGCAGCTTTCGTGTGGGCGCAATCGCTGGACGTTTCGAATTTGGCAGCCGGGCTCTGCGAGAGACACATACACAGTGGTGCCCCATTACCAAGCAAAGCTTTTGGGGAACGCGAATGTCTGTGTGGCAGGGAATGCAGTTCCAAGGGACAGTGAAAACCAGCTACAGCATTCCGTGCGGGCAGCTTTCGTGTTGGCGCAATCGCTGAACTTTTCGACTTTGCCAGCAGGGCTCTGCAAAGGCACATACACAGTGTTGCCCCATTACCAAGAAAAGCTTTTGGGGAAAGCGAATGTCTGTGTGGCAGCGAACGCAGTTCCAAGGGACAGTGAAAACCAGCTACAGCATTCCCTGCTGGCAGCTTTCGTGTGGGCGCAATCGCTGGAAGTTTCGAATTTGGCAGCAGGGCTCTGCAAGAGACACATACACAGAGTTGCCCCATTACCAAGATAGCTTTTGGGGAAAGCGAATGTCTGTGTGGCAGTGAATGCAGTTCCAAGGGACAGTGAAAACCAGCTACAGCATTCCGTGCTGGCAGCTTTCGTGTGGGCGCAATCGTTGGACGTTTCAAATTTGGCAGCCGGGCTCTGCGAGAGACACATACATATTGTTGCCCCTTTACGAACCAAAGCTTTTGGGGAAAGCGAATGTCTTTGTGGCAGCGAATGCATTTCCAAGGGAAAGTGAAAACCAGCTACAGCATTCCGTGCTGGCAGCTTTCGTGTGGGCGCAATCGCTGGACGTTTCCAATTTGGCAGCCGGGCTCTGCGAGAGACACATACACAGTGTTGCCCCATTACCAAGAAAAGCTTTTGGGGAAAGCGAATGTCTGTGTGGCAGCGAATGCAGTTCCAAACGACAGTGAAAACCAGCTACAGCATTCCGTGCTGGCAGCTTTCGTGTGGGCGCAATCGCTGGACGTTTCGAATTTGGCAGCCGGGCTCTGCAAGAGACACATACACAGTGTTGCCCCTTTACGAACCAAAGCTTTTGGGGAAAGCGAATGTCTGTGTGGCAACGAATTCAGTTCCAAGGGACAGTGAAAACCAGCTACAGCATTCCGTGCTGGCAGCTTTCGTGTGGGCGCAATCGCTGGACGTTTCAAATTTGGCAGCCGGGCTCTGCGAGAGACACATACACAGTGTTGCCCCATTACCAAGCAAAGCTTTTGGGGAAAGCGAATGTCTGTGTGGCAGCTAATGCAGTTCCAAGGGACAGTGAAAACCAGCTACAGCATTCCGTGCTGGCAGCTTTCGTGTGGGCGCAATCGCTGGACGCTTCGAATTTTGCAGCCGGGCTCTGCGAGAGACACATACACAGTGTTGCCCCTTTACGAACCAAAGCTTTTGGGGAAAGCGAATGTCTGTGTGGCAGCGAATGCAGTTCCAAGGGACAGTGAAAACCAGCTACAGCATTCCGTGCTGGCAGCTTTCGTGTGGGCGCAATCGCTCGACGTTTCCAATTTGGCAGCCGGGCTCTGAGAGAGACACATCCAGAGTGTGGCCCCATTACCAAGCAAAGCTTTTGGGGAAAGCGAATGTCTGTGTGGCAGCGAACGCAGTTCCAAGGGACAGTGAAAACCAGCTAGAGCATTCCGTGCTGGCAGCTTTCGTGTGGGCGCAATCGCTGGACGTTTCGAATTTGGCAGCAGGGCTCTGCGAGAGACACATACACAGTGTTGCCCCTTTACGAACCAAAGCTTTTGTGGAAAGCGAATGTCTGTGTGGCAGCGAATGCATTTCCAAGGGAAAGTGAAAACCAGCTACAGCATTCCGTGCTGGCAGCTTTCGTGTGGGCGCAATCGCTGGACGTTTCGAATTTGGCAGCAGGGCTCTGTGAGAGAGAGATTCACAGTGTTGCCCCATTACCAAGATAGCTTTTGGGGAAAGCGAATATCTGTGTGGCAGTCAATGCAGTTCCAAACGACAGTGAAAACCAGCTACAGCATTCCGTGCTGGCAGCTTTCGTGTGGGCGCAATCGCTGGACGTTTCAAATTTGGCAGCCGGGCTCTGCGAGAGACACATACACAGTGTTGCCCCATTACCAAGCAAAGCTTTTGGGGAAAGCGAATGTCTGTGTGGCAGCGAATGCATTTCCAAGGGAAAGTGGAAACCAGCTACAGCATTCCGTGCTGGCAGCTTTCGTGTGGGCGCAATCGCTGGACGTTTCAAATTTGGCAGCCTGGCCCTGCGAGAGTCACATACACAGTGTTGCCCCATTACGAACCAAAGCTTTTGGGGAAAGCGAATGTCTGTGTGGCAGCGAATGCAGTTCCAAGGGACAGTGAAAACCAGCTACAGCATTCCGTGCTGGCAGCTTTCGTGTGGCCGCAATCGCTGGACGTTTCAAATTTGGCAGCCGGTCTCTGCGAGAGTCACATACACAGTGTTGCCCCATTACCAAGAAAAGCTTTTGGGGAAAGCGAATGTCTGTGTGGCAGCGAATGCAGTTCCAAACGACAGTGAAAACCAGCTACAGCATTCCGTGCTGGCAGCTTTCGTGTGGGCGCAATCGCTGGACGTTTCGAATTTGGCAATGGGGCTCTGCAAGAGACACATACAGAGTGTTGCCCCATTACCAAGCAAAGCTTTTGGGGAACGCGAATGTCTGTGTGGCAGGGAATGCAGTTCCAAGGGACAGTGAAAACCAGCTACAGCATTCCGTGCGGGCAGCTTTCGTGTGGGCGCAATCGCTGAACTTTTCGACTTTGCCAGCAGGGCTCTGCAAGAGGCACATACACAGTGTTGCCCCATTACCAAGAAAAGCTTTTGGGGAAAGCGAATGTCTGTGTGGCAGCGAACGCAGTTCCAAGGGACAGTGAAAACCAGCTACAGCATTCCCTGCTGGCAGCTTTCGTGTGGGCGCAATCGCTGGAAGTTTCGAATTTGGCAGCAGGGCTCTGCAAGAGACACATACACAGAGTTGCCCCATTACCAAGATAGCTTTTGGGGAAAGCGAATGTCTGTGTGGCAGTGAATGCAGTTCCAAGGGACAGTGAAAACCAGCTACAGCATTCCGTGCTGGCAGCTTTCGTGTGGGCGCAATCGCTGGACGTTTCAAATTTGGCAGCCGGGCTCTGCGAGAGACACATACACAGTGTTGCCCCATTACCAAGCAAAGCTTTTGGGGAAAGCGAATGTCTGTGTGGCAGCGAATGCATTTCCAAGGGAAAGTGAAAACCAGCTACAACATTCCGTGCTGGCAGCTTTCGTGTGGGTGCAATCGCTGGACGTTTCAAATTTGGCAGCCTGGCCCTGTGAGAGTCACATACACAGTGTTGCCCCATTACGAACAAAAGCTGTTGGGGAAAGCGAATGTCTGTGTGGCAGCGAATGCAGTTCCAAGGGACAGTGAAAACCAGCTACAGCATTCCGTGCTGGCAGCTTTCGTGTGGGCGCAATCGCTGGACGTTTCAAATTTGGCAGCCGGTCTCTGCGAGAGTCACATACACAGTGTTGCCCCATTACCAAGAAAAGCTTTTGGGGAAAGCGAATGTCTGTGTGGCAGTGAATGCAGTTCCAAACGACAGTGAAAACCAGCTACAGCATTCCGTGCTGGCAGCTTTCGTGTGGGCGCAATCGCTGGACGTTTCGAATTTGGCAGCCGGGCTCTGCGAGAGACACATACACAGTGGTGCCCCATTACCAAGCAAAGCTTTTGGGGAACGCGAATGTCTGTGTGGCAGGGAATGCAGTTCCAAGGGACAGTGAAAACCAGCTACAGCATTCCGTGCGGGCAGCTTTCGTGTTGGCGCAATCGCTGAACTTTTCGACTTTGCCAGCAGGGCTCTGCAAGAGGCACATACACAGTGTTGCCCCATTACCAAGAAAAGCTTTTGGGGAAAGCGAATGTCTGTGTGGCAGCGAACGCAGTTCCAAGGGACAGTGAAAACCAGCTACAGCATTCCGTGCTGGCAGCTTTTGTGTGGGCGCAATCACTGGACGTTATGAATTTGGCAGCCGGTCTTTGCGAGAGTCACATACACAGTGTTGCCCCATTACCAAGCAAAGCTTTTGTGGAAAGCGAATGTCTGTGTGGCAGCGAATGCAGTTCCAAACGACAGTGAAAACCAGCTACAGCATTCCGTGCTGGCAGCTTTCGTGTGGGCGCAATCGCTGGACGTTTCGAATTTGGCAGCCGGGCTCTGCAAGAGACACATACACAGTGTTGCCCCTTTACGAACCAAAGCTTTTGGGGAAAGCGAATGTCTGTGTGGCAACGAATTCAGTTCCAAGGGACAGTGAAAACCAGCTACAGCATTCCGTGCTGGCAGCTTTCGTGTGGGCGCAATCGCTGGACGTTTCAAATTTGGCAGCCGGGCTCTGCGAGAGACACATACACAGTGTTGCCCCATTACCAAGCAAAGCTTTTGGGGAAAGCGAATGTCTGTGTGGCAGCTAATGCAGTTCCAAGGGACAGTGAAAACCAGCTACAGCATTCCGTGCTGGCAGCTATCGTGTGGGCGCAATCGCTGGACGCTTCGAATTTTGCAGCCGGGCTCTGCGAGAGACACATACACAGTGTTGCCCCTTTACGAACCAAAGCTTTTGGGGAAAGCGAATGTCTGTGTGGCAGCGAATGCAGTTCCAAGGGACAGTGAAAACCAGCTAGAGCATTCCGTGCTGGCAGCTTTCGTGTGGGCGCAATCGCTCGACGTTTCCAATTTGGCAGCCGGGCTCTGAGAGAGACACATCCAGAGTGTTGCCCCATTACCAAGCAAAGCTTTTGGGGAAAGCGAATGTCTGTGTGGCAGCGAACGCAGTTCCAAGGGACAGTGAAAACCAGCTAGAGCATTCCGTGCTGGCAGCTTTCGTGTGGGCGCAATCGCTGGACGTTTCGAATTTGGCAGCAGGGCTCTGCGAGAGACACATACACAGTGTTGCCCCTTTACGAACCAAAGCTTTTGTGGAAAGCGAATGTCTGTGTGGCAGCGAATGCATTTCCAAGGGAAAGTGAAAACCAGCTACAGCATTCCGTGCTGGCAGCTTTCGTGTGGGCGCAATGCTGGACGTTTCGAATTTGGCAGCAGGGCTCTGTGAGAGAGAGATTCACAGTGTTGCCCCATTACCAAGATAGCTTTTGGGGAAAGCGAATATCTTTGTTGCAGTCAATGCAGTTCCAAACGACAGTGAAAACCAGCTACAGCATTCCGTGCTGGCAGCTTTCGTGTGGGCGCAATCGCTGGACGTTTCAAATTTGGCAGCCGGGCTCTGCGAGAGACACATACACAGTGTTGCCGCATTACCAAGCAAAGCTTTTGGGGAAAGCGAATGTCTGTGTGGCAGCGAATGCATTTCCAAGGGAAAGTGAAAACCAGCTACAGCATTCCGTGCGGGCAGCTTTCGTGTGGGCGCAATCGCTGGACGTTTCAAATTTGGCAGCCTGGCCCTGGGAGAGTCACATACACAGTGTTGCCCCATTACGAACAAAAGCTGTTGGGGAAAGCGAATGTCTGTGTGGCAGCGAATGCAGTTCCAAGGGACAGTGAAAACCAGCTACAGCATTCCGTGCTGGCAGCTTTCGTGTGGGAGAAATCGCTGGACGTTTCAAATTTGGCAGCCGGTCTCTGCGAGAGTCACATACACAGTGTTGCCCCATTACCAAGAAAAGCTTTTGGGGAAAGCGAATGTCTGTGTGGCAGTGAATGCAGTTCCAAACGACAGTGAAAACCAGCTAGAGCATTCCGTGCTGGCAGCTTTCGTGTGGGCGCAATCGCTGGACGTTTCGAATTTGGCAGCCGGGCTCTGCGAGAGACACATACAGAGTGTTGCCCCATTACCAAGCAAAGCTTTTGGGGAACGCGAATGTCTGTGTGGCAGGGAATGCAGTTCCAAGGGACAGTGAAAACCAGCTACAGCATTCCGTGCTGGCAGCTTTCGTGTGGGCGCAATCGCTGAACTTTTCGACTTTGCCAGCAGGGCTCTGCAAGAGGCACATACACAGTGTTGCCCCATTACCAAGAAGAGCTTTTGGGGAAAGCGAATGTCTGTGTGGCAGCGAACGCAGTTCCAAGGGACAGAGAAAACCAGCTACAGCATTCCCTGCTGGCAGCTTTCGTGTGGGCGCAATCGCTGGAAGTTTCGAATTTGGCAGCAGGGCTCTGCAAGAGACACATACACAGAGTTGCCCCATTACCAAGATAGCTTTTGGGGAAAGCGAAT
Source organism: Mycteria americana (assembly GCF_035582795.1). Lineage (NCBI taxonomy): Eukaryota > Metazoa > Chordata > Aves > Ciconiiformes > Ciconiidae > Mycteria > Mycteria americana. The sequence continues at coordinate 9,318,866 of NC_134383.1, forward strand.
GTCTGTGTGGCAGTGAATGCAGTTCCAAGGGACAATGAAAACCAGCTACAGCATTCCGTGCTGGCAGCTTTCG